>NC_054482.1:115236160-115383660 GCF_017639515.1 Carcharodon carcharias
CAGGAAGGGGGAAGGAGTAAGCCTGGAGGAAGAACTAAGGGTGGAGGAAGGAGTCAGGAAGGGTGCAGGACTAAGGGGAGAAGTCCAGAGTGGGGGGAGGGTGCAGGCAGAGTCCACGTGAGAAGAAGTTCCAAGGGGTGAAGGAATTCCAAGAGAGGAAGGAGTCCGGAGGTGGGACGTCCAGGGGAACGTGCAAGGGAGGGCTCTGTTGTGTCCATGATTGCATCCTGGGGAGCAAACTGTGCATGGGCATGGTAAGAGGGAATGGTGAGAATGACCAAGGGTAGAGTGAGGTAGTAAGACAGGAGGGTCAGGGTGCGACTGTATCAGTAGAAGGGATGGCAAGGGTGGTTGGTGGGAACTCGGAGGCAGACACGGACCCTGGCGATGGGAAGGAAGTGGTCGGGGAGGTGAATGTGGGAATTTTGGGAAGGAAGGGAACGTGCACATTCACTAGGACATCCCTGAAGTTAAAGGATTGTGTCTGGTAGGTCACAGTGGGGAGGTGGAAGGTGATGCTGGGAGGTCAACAGTGATGGGGGGAAAGGAAATGGATGACTAGGGGAGGGGAAAGGATGGGGAGCACAGGAAAAGCTGTAGCACTTTCATGCTGGCTAAATCGAAAGTGAAACTAGAGTCGTGGTGGGTAGGACCAGGTGCTGCATGGGAGTGTAATCAGTGGGTGGGCAGAGATGCAGGTCAGGTCACATGGACAACTGAAAGTGAACCCCAACAGGCAGCATTGAAAATGTTCAGGACATTGAGATGAGTGTGATGCGAGAAGGATCTGCGTGCATAGGACAGTCCTTGCACGAGGTTCCAAAAAGCCATAAGACTGACTATAAGACTACAAGACTTAGGAGCAGCAGTAGGCCATCCACCCATCGAGTTTGCTCCGCCATTCAATGAGATTATGGCTGATCTGATAATTCTCAACTCCACTTTCCTGCTTTTTCCCCATAACCCTTGATTCCCTTACTGATTAAAACTCTGTCTATATCAGCCTTGAATATATTTAACAACTCAGCCTCTATGGCCGTCTGCATTAAACAATTCCACAGATTGACTACCCTCTGAGAGAAGAAATTTTTCCCCACCTCAGTTTTAAGTGGACGCCCCCGTACTCTGAGATTTTGCCCTCTGGTCTTAGGCTGTCCCACAAGGGGAAACAACCTCTCAACATCTACCCTGGCAAGTCCCCTGAGATTCATATACGTTTTAATAAGATCACATCTCATTCTTCTAAACTCCAATGAGTACAGACCCAACTGGCTCAACATCTCCTCATAAGAAAAGCTCCCCACCCCCAGGATCAACCTAGTGAACCTTCTCTGGACTGCCTCCAATACCAGTATATCTTTCCTTAGATAAGGGGACCAAAACTGTTCACAGGATTCTAGGTGTGGTCTAACTAGTGCCTTGTATAGTTTTAGCAAGACTTCCTTATTTTTATTCTCCAGTCCCTTTGAAACAAAAGGCCAACATTCCATTTGCCTTACTTATTACCTGCTGAACCTGTATGTTAACTTTTTGGGATTCATGCATGAGGACTCCCAAAGCTCTCTGTGCTGCAGCTTTCTTCAGTCTTTCTCCATTTAAGTATTATTCAGCTCCTCTATTCTTCCTGCCAAAGTGCATAACCTCTCATTTTCCCACATTATATTCCATCTGCCACATTTTTGCCCACTCACTTAACCTATTTATATCCCTCTGTAGATTCTTTGTGTCATCCTCACCACTTGCCTTCCCACCTATTTTTGTGTCATCTCGTGCAAACTTGACGATGGTACATTCACTTCCCTCATTCAAGTCATTAATATATGTTGTAAATAATTGTAGCCACAGCACTGATCCCTGTGGCACTCCACTAGTTACAGGCTGCCATCTTGAAAATGACCCCTGTATCCCAACTCTCTGCCTTCTATTAGTTAGCCAATCCACTATCCATGCTAAAATACTACCGCCAACACCATGGGCTCTTATCTTATTAAGTAACCTTATGTGTGGTTCCTTATTGAATGCCTTTTGGAAATCCAATATTACATCTACTGGTTCCCCTTTATCTATCCTGCTTGTTACCTTCTCAAAGAATTCTAAGAAATCTGTCAGACATGATTTCCCCTACATGAAGCCATGCTGACTCTGCTTGATTATATTATGCATTTCTAAATGCTCTGCTATTACATCCCTTATAATAGGCTCCAACATTTTCTCAATGACAGATGTTGAGCTAACTGACCTATAGTTACCTGTTTTTGTCTCCCCTCCTTTTTTGAATAAAGATGTTACATTGTCATCTGGGACTTTTCCAGAATCTAAGGATTCTTGGAAGATTACTACCATTACATCCAATATCTCTGGCCCTGCCACACGCACACTCTCTCCCCTTCAGAATCACACATGCACCAGCTGCATGCAGCTGAACTGCTAGTTGGGTAGAGGAGGCAGGTGGGGAGGTGTAGTGGGATGACTCGCGAAGCCTGTCAATGAAGCTGAAAGGCACCATTTCACGTTATCCAGTGAAAGTGAATATATTTCCAGATTGTGAGTGACAAAATGTGTTCACCCATGCAACCAACTGTGATCAGAGGTTCTTAACTTTTGAACACCTTAGATTTCCAGATGCTGCCCTGACATCCACAGCTTTGAAATAGTTGTCCCTGTTGTCTCTGATGACTTTGGCTTGGGTTGTCTGGAGAGCCAAGGCCTTGAGGGCCCTGGCTTGCTTTGGCTGTCCTCCTGGGGGCCAGCTGCTCCCTTTACTGTGACAGATCCCTCTAAGGCTGATGGAGTAACAGGAAAAGGGGACTCAGAGGGAGAGAGACAGCTTCTGAAATTCCTGAGTGGATGAGCCAGGGGTGTCCAGTCGCCGCTCCTCCTCCTTTCGGGTAGCCAAGGGCCTCGGCCAGACTCCTTGAGGGGAAGGAGCATCTGGGGGGGACGTTGAGGTGCCCTGTTTCCCTCTCACGTTGCCACTGCAGGAATTTACCCATGGCTCCCACGATTGAGTGCAGTTCTGCGAGCATCTCCGCGTTCTGCTGGACCAGGGTCTCCATGGCGTCTGCCATCCTCCCCATTGAGATCTCCATACACGCACATCTGGGCACCACTTTATCAGAGAGCAGGCGGACGCACTCCTTTGACTCGCGTGCCACTCTGTTCAGGGTTTCCAACAGCTCTGCGTGATGCTCCCTTGGCTTCTGCTGACTCTCCAGGATGAGTTGGAAGGCCAAATCCAGAGGCTCGTCACTTGACTTGGGTGTTACAGATGCCTCTTCCCCAGCAGCCCTCCAAGTGCCAGGGAGCTCGGCTGAACCTGCCTCCTGCTACTGCAGACACATGTCCATGCGGTGACCACCAGATTGTGAACCCGAGCCTGCTCTAGATCTAGCTTCCGCTGAGGTGAGTGTCTCTGCACTGGTGGGGGGTGTGGGTAAGCGCTGTAATGGGTCTTCCAGGCTGCTTATTTCCAGCTCTTTATTGGAGGAATCCTTTTGGCTGGAGGTGAGGACATGGATGGAGTTGATGGCTGAGGGTGTCGCTCACTTGGCAGAGCTCCCTGTGAACCCAAGTAGAGATAATTAGTGCATTGCAGCAGAGTCAAAAACAGGGGAGAGAGGCACTCGCAGTTGCATTGAGAGAGGGATGATGTGGTGCAGGATCCTCAGGTGGGTGTTCGCTGCCGACCTCATCGTCACCGTAGGCACGGTCCATGTCCTCACCAGTCTGCACAATGGACACTCCTCAAAGTGAGTTAGGGGTCTAATGTGGGCCACTCCATCCCTGGTCTGGGACCTCTTCCTGTTGATGTGAGCAGGTTTCTCCTGCGTGGAAACAGATGGAGAGAGTTTGAGTAAGACACATGGCACTGCGTGGAATGCTCATGTGGTATGTGTAGACATGAAGGAGATGAGGACTCGAGCTCCAGAGGATATGACCCTGATGGAGATGTGAGGGTGTGTGTGTGAGTTAGTGGTGTTGCCCCTTGAGGTGTGAGATCCCTGTGGATGTGTGATGTGTTTGTGAGTGTGTGAGCTGAGAACGATAAGAAGAGCGAGTTACCCTGTCGGAACAGATGAGACCTTCATCCTGTAGTGGTACTGGGTGACTGCCCACTTTTGCAGGGCGTTGGTGCTGACCACCACTGCCAATTCCTCCCATGCTGGATTAGTGATGTTGCTGCCCATCCTGTGGCCAGAACGGGGGTAGAGGACGTCACAGAAAACCTCCACTGCGTCTAAAAGATGCTTGAGGAACATGTCACTGGACCTGGGGGCTGCAGTCTCCTTTGCAGCAGTCCTGGGCTGGAAGAACTGAGAGGTGTGCACGCGGTTGGGCTTTAAATATGGTGCCTGGCCTGACGAAGCGGTGAGATGGTGATGTGGTGGGCGAATGACAGCCCGCCTGCCATGGAACCGGTGTGCTTCCTGGGAATAAGTAACGGGGGCAGGTTTGGGATGATATGCCGTAAAAAGCCGCCACTGTGACCAACGGGTAAAATGTCATGTTTCCCGCCCGCTATCGCACTTAGTGCAAAGCTGAGACGATTCTGCCCTTTGCTTCCAAGAACCATTACCTCACACAGGTGCAAATTCCCACACATTTCCCTGGTTGTGATCAAGCTGGAATTGACTCTTTCAGACGGAGTAAAAGATAGACCTCAACCATGTGAAGAAGGCAGCTCCTTCAGATCTGATTCTGATGGCTGTTGCCAAATAGTGAGAGATTCTGAGGTTTATTTGATGATTTCTTGAAAAATTTGCCAACTCTGGACATATTCCAGGAGATTTCATCACTTAACATCCAATTGTCCTGCACCCCCACCCCAACCACCACCAACGCCCCCCCCCCCCCCCCCCCCCCCCCCACCCCGCCCCCGCCATCCTTTCACCATCGGTCACCTGACACATTCATGCCCCTTCCTTGCTTTCCCATGCCAATTGGAAAGCAAACAAACACTTTGCTCTTTGATTGGATCATTGTTGACTGTCAATCAAACAAGCCACACATCCCCCAATCTGCAATATTTTTTGCAATTAATAAACAAAATTGTTCAAAGGAAATGAAAAAAAATGCTCAACTTACTTCATGCTCTCATGATTTTCCTCAAGGGTGATTTGTTGGAGTCTGGTGGAGAGCAACTCTCAATTTGTGGAGACTCCAGGACGTTCTGGAGGATTGGTAACCCTACTTCCTCTTCATTCTCCGCGGATGAATCCTGAGTACATGATGATGCAGCCCCTGGAATGCAGTGACTGATGGTTCCAAAACTAATCCTGCATTGTGGTGCGTTTATGTCTAGTGATTGACACCGTCCTAAATGAAATCTGATGATTAACAGTAGTGAAATTCTTACTTATAATTTATTACTCAAGTTTCCCTTTGAGAGCCAAAATTGTTGCACCAACAGAAGAAAGGACCAGAGGCGATGAGGAGAACAGGATTTCATGTCACATTGCCATTTCCTCATCTAGTCTCAATAACATTCAATCTGGTGAACTAGTCAAATGAGCTTTCTTTGCTTCAATCAGTTTTGTCAATTCCCTCTACAGTTATGACAAAGATCACTGATTTAAAAATTATTTATAACAATATAATTATTAGGTTATAATTATACCTAAAAAAAGCACGGTAAACTGCCTAATTTCAGAATCCTTTAGGCATTTCTAAATCGGATTCTAGCAGGTCTTCTGGTGTACTTGTTAGAAATCCATATCTCTAAAAATTGGAAGGAATATCAAGACATTCACTTGGGAACTGACCTGGATTTTTTTTAAAGGTCATAGCTCACCTTGGACTGTGAGCAAGCCTGCCTTTTCCAAGAAATCAAAGGACTTCAGCTAAATGACCAGCATGACACCTGAGGAGGAAAGCTATTTGCTTATTTGAACTGTAATTACTTTAATTGCTGGGGAAAAAACTGTTTTAAAGGAAAAGGCTCTGGTGATTTACTGGAAATCACCTAATGAAGATGACTTTTATGTTTTGACCTTTTTTTTGGAACTCAGTTGGGAATAAATCGAGAAGGAGAAAGATGCCCAACTTGTGCTTTCCTTGCCTTTCCTAATATCCAGTGTGCTTATCAGTATCAAGCTAGGAGTCACAGTGGAATTTATCTGTATTTAGAAAACTGAGAGGTTGAGATGAGACAGAGATCCCAAGAGCTGAACTAGCTTTGTTCCCCTCCACGCTGAAACTCCATTGGTGAGAACGTTCAGACTTCTACTAGGATTAGCGTCCATCGTCACATGAGGCAGCACCAGAGTGACAGCGTCAAAAGCCTGTGAACTTTATCCTTTTCATAAGGACTTCTTTAACTTCCAATTTCTGCAGAGACCTATTTGTTTGCCTTTTGTGTGTGTGTGTGTTTGTGTGCTAGGTTATTTTAAAAGGGATAGATAGTTCCACTTCCAGATTACAAATTGTGTGTTAACCAGTTCTCGTAACTTGTGTTAAAAAATAAGTTTTCTTTGATAATAAATCAACCATTCTGAGTTTATTGAAAGAAGCCTGGTTAGAGTCTCTTTTATTCTGGGTCTAATGGCAGTGAAGGTAAATAATTGGCCATTTTGGTGAGTGAATTAAACATTTACGCTATTAGTATGACCTGTGGAGTACTGGGGCTAGATGAATGGTGCACACCTCCCATTCCGGATGTAACACATTGGGTTGTGTCCCTGTCTCTGAGCCAGAAGCTCTGGGTTCAATTCCCACTCCAGGACTTGATGGCCAAGGAAGGTGCGTTCATAACATGGCCTAACAGGTTGAGTACCAACGTGTAAACCCTTCCAACACATGCCAATGGCAGGTGGTAAGAGTGGGAGAGATTCCTGGTCAGCCTCCTGATGGGAAGAAATTGGTGCCTCTACCATCATAATCCATAGCTCTGGACTACAACATGCATGTAAATGTGCATGGTGCCATAGAAACTCAGATTCCATGGGGCTGGATGGCTCAGTTGACTGGATCAGATTGGTGCCAACAGCATGGGGTTCAATCCCTGTGCTGGCTGGGGTGGATTCGGGACCTGCCTGGAGGTTGTGGCGCTGTGGGTCGGACCTGTCTTCATTCAGAGAACTGAAGAAGAAATGGAGTTCACAAAGGGATTGTGGATGAAAGGGACAGGTTTCTCTCAGTCTGTCTGAGCTCGGTGTTCTGAAGAACTGCAAACACACAGTCAGGAGTTGCGTATTTTAGTAATTCTTTTTCTGAGTTTGTTGGACAGTGAGAACTGGTATTATATGCTAATGTGCAATATGTTTTTCCATTGCTTTTGTACATTGCAGCCCCAAAGGCTGAACAAAGTCCTCCTGCCAAGTACTGTTTGAAATTTAAACCAGGCAGCTTGACCCTGATTGGCCAAGGCACTGCCTTAGGAATGAGTTAGCGTATGACTGTCACTTATTTTGTTTAGCTGAAACAGACGCAGTGTGTGTACATGTTCTTTCTGTCTGCAAAGAACAGGGCCCTGTGTATTAATATATGTAGCTTCCAGTACAAGCAAATGCCCCACAATGTGAACCTGACTGATGATCTTAAATTGGTTGTATGATAATTCTTAGCACACTGAGGATTATTTAGCAAATGTTGTCCAATCACAGAATCACATCTAATGTTGGATTAAAGTTTTGCGAATACGGGCTGGTTTGTACCAGTCACTGTTTACAACAGGCAGTGTACAGACCATACCCAACCAGCCCGTGCTTGCAAAACTCAAAACGCAGTATCCAACATTAGATGTGATTCCGCAAATGGGCACCATCTGCTAAATAATCCTCAGTGTTCTAAGGTTTACGCTAGCAACTAATTTAAGATTGCCAGTTGAGTCCACATTGTGGGGCATTTGCGTGTACTGGAAGCTACATATATTAATACACAGGGCCCTGTTCTTTGCAAACAGAAAGAACATATACACACATGGCGTCTGTTTCAGCTAACCAAAATAACTGCCAGCCATTCACTGATTCATTCCTCAGGGCAATGCCTTGACCAATCAGGATTAAGCTGCTTGGCAGTTAACTGTCAGTCTCCATCACTGGTGCATTCTCCACGGCAATCAGAGTCCACTTGCCAACCAATCAGCACTCTCTTCATTTACAGTATAAATTGTTGGTTTTCCTTTATATTGATATTCTTGGGAAGTGTCCTGATGAGTGCAAGACAAAAAGCTTCGACATGTCTCTTTTTTCAGCAATACTACAGTTCTGTACTACCAAATGACTAAAGTCCTCCCTCTTGATCTTGTAACGTGCAGCCAGCCTTTCTGTTATAACAGAAACTATAACATGCAGTACAATAAACCAACAAATGCACTAACTGACTGCAGCAGAATGGCCATTGCTAATGTGTAGTGTGGTGGGGCCATGAAATCACAACGGAAACAATAGAGATAACTGTCAACTGTGGCTCCATGGAGAGCTGTCTGGTATGTGAGTCAGAAGGTTCTTGGGAGAAAAAAAAAGTTCCACTCCACAGACTTGAGCACAAAAATCAAGACTGACTGTCCGGTGCAGTACTGAGGGAGTGCTGTACTGTCAGAGGTTCAGTACTGAGGGAGTGCTGTGCTGTCAAAGGGTCAGTACTGATGGAGTGCTGCACTGGCAGAGGGTCAGTACTGAGGGAATGCTGTACTGTCAGAGGGTCAGGACTGATGGAGTGCTGCACTGGCAGATGGTCAGCACTGAGGGAGTGCTGTACTGTTAGAGGGTCAGTACTGAGGGAGTGCTGCACTGGCAGAGGGTCAGTACTGAGGGAGTGCTGTACTGTCAGAGGGTCAGTACTGAGGGAGTGCTGCACTGTCAGGGGCTCAGTATAGACAGAGTTCTACACTGGCAGAGGGTCAGTAAAGAAGTAGTGCTACACTGACAGAGGGTCAGCACTGAGGGAGTGCTGAGGGAGTGCTGCACTGTTAGAGGGTCAGTTCTGAGGGAGTGCTGCACTGGCAGAGGGACAGTACTGAGGGAATGCTGTACTGTCAGAGGATCAGTACTGAGGGAGTGCTGCACTGACGGAGGGTCAGTATGGAGGGACTGCTGTGCTGGCGGAGGGTCAGTTCTGAGGGAGCACTACAGTAGCAGAGGGTCGGTACTCAGGGAGTGCTGCACTGATGGATGGTCAGTGCTGAGGGAGTGCTGCACTGTCAGAGGGTCAGTACTCAGTGAGTGTTGCACTGTCAGAGGATCAATACTGAGGGAAAGCTGCACTGGTGGGAGGTGCCATCCTTTGAATGAGCCTTGAAGCCAAAGTCCTGTTTGCTCTCTCAGGTGAAAATGAAAGATCCCATGACATCACTTTGAAAAAGAGTAGGGGGGTCATCCCGATGTCTTGCCAACATTTATCCCAAAATCAACAATACAAAAACAGGTTATCTAGTCATTAACAAATTGCAATTTGTGGGATCTTGCTATGTGCAAATTGGCTGCCACATTTCCTACAGTACAACAGTGACAACACTTCAGAAAAGAACTTCATTGGCTATAAAGCACTTTGAGACATCATGTGGTCAGGAAAGGTGATATGGATTTAGACTTGTATGTAGGAGGGTTGAACAGTAAGTTCGCGGATGACATGAAAATTGGTGGGGTGGTAAATAGTGAGGAGGATAGCCTTAGATTGCAGGAGGATATAGACAGGCTGGTCAGATGGTCGGATCAGTGGCAAATGGAACTTAATCTGGATAAGTGTGAGGTGATGCACTTGGGCAGGATAAACAAGGCACAGGAATACACAATGAATAGTAGGACCCTGGGAAGTACCATGGATCAGAGGGACCTTGGCGTGCATGTCCACCGGTCCCTTAAGGTAGCAGGACAGGTAGATAAGGTGGTTAAGAAGGTATATGGGATACTTGCCTTTATTGGCATAGAATATAAGAACAGGGAGGTTATGCTGGAATTGTATAAAACGCTGGTTAGGCCACAGCCAGAGTATTGCGTGGAGTTCAGGAATCTGCATTATAGGAAGGATGTGCAGAGGAGATTTACCAGGATGCTGCCTGGGCTGGAAAGTTTTAGTTATGAGGAGAGATTGGATAGACTGGGGTTACTTTCCCTGGAGCAGAGGAGATTGATAGGTGACATGACTGAGGTGTATAAAATTATGAGGGGCATGGATAGGGTAGACAGGAAGGAACTTTTCCCCTTGGTGGAGGGATCAATAACCAGGGGGCATAGATTTAAGGTAAGGGGCAGGAGGTTTAGAGGGGACGTGAGGAAGAATTTTTTCACCCAGAGGTTGGTGGGAATCTGGAACTCACTATCTGAAAGGGTGGTAGAGACAGAAACTCTCATAACATTTAAGAACTATTTGAATGTACACTTGCAATGCCATGGCATACAAGGCTATGGGCCTAGTGCTGGAAAATCGGATTAGAATAGTTAATTACTTGTTTGAGTGGCGTAGACTCATTGGGCCTAGGGGCCTTTTTCTCTGCTGTAGACCTCTATGACTCTACATATAAATGCAAGTCTATTTTGTATTGCACGTAAATACTTCACAATTCATCAACATGATGTTTTGACTGAAGCTCACAATTGTCTTTGTGTCTCCAAGAATCAAAGACTCAACTCAAGGACAATGCAGGAGAAAAATCACAGGAACATTAAAATTAAAATCACCTTCTTCCAATGCTTTAATTGTCACTTATTAAAATGTGGTCGCTAGGAAAGAAAAGGCTGCTTGATGCACAGCCAAGATTCAGCCAACTGAGTAATGAAGGACAGAATCTTACTGCCCTGGTTTTTAAATGGGGGACAGGATCCTATCCAGGTCCTGACCCTGATGGTTTATGAGGTCAGCCTGCCTGCATAACCAAAACAGAGGCAGCCAAGTAACAGGCTGCCTTTGGGAAACCTGTTTAATTAAGGATGGCATGCATACTGTGCAGGTGGGAAGGCAAATGGGAGTGCTCGAGGCTGTGGGCGGTTGTCAATCCCAGTGGGAAATGGTGAGAACCATGTGTGGGCCCCAATGTGGACAGCCCACTGAAGACTTCAAAAAAAGCTAAAGTCAGATTTGCTACAGCTTGTCGTCATTGGATGGCCTGTGGGCTCAGCTGTGGCCTTCTGACAGACCCCCACCCAGCCCCCCAATCCCAACTTGCCACCTGGAGGCTACCTCCAGCCATCTGTCAGGATTCAACAGGGAAGATTGTGGCACTGTCACCTTTTTTGAAATTCATTTATGGGATGTGGGCATCACTGGCTGGGCCAGCATTTATTGCCCATCCCTAATTGCCCCTCAGAACGTGGTGGTAAGCTGCCTTCTTGAATGGCTGATGTCCATTTGTTGTAAATGCACCCACAGTGCTGTTAGGGAGGGAGTTCCAGGATTTTGACCCAGCAACAGTGAAGGAACGGTGATATATTTCCAAGTCAAAATGGTGAGTGGCTTAGAGGTGAACTTCCAGGTGTTGGTGTTCCCATGGCTGGAATTTGATGGCCCCATCACAATGAGGATGGGGCCGTAAAATACGGCGAGAGCCATTCTAAACTCCACTGAATTTGACCGGAACGTAAAATCCCAATGCTCAAAATTCTGCCCCATGTATCTGCTTCCCTTGTCCTTCTAGATAGTATCTGTCGTGGGTTTGGAAGATGCTGTTGAAGGAGCCTTAGTGAATTCCTGCAATGGATCTTGCAGATGGTACACATGCTGCCACTGAGTGTCGGCGGTGGAGGAAGTGAATGTTTGTGGATGGGGTGCCAATCAAGCGGCTGCTTTGTCCTGGATGGTGTTGAGCTTCTTGAGTGTTGTGGGAGCTGTACTCATCCAGGCAAGTGGAGAGTATTCCATCACACTCCTGACTTGTGCCTTGTAGATGGTGGACAGGCTTTGAAGAGTCAGGAGATGAGATACTTGTCACAAAATTCCTAGCCTCTGATCTGCTCTTGCAGCCACAGTATTTATATGGCTGGTCGAGCTCTGGTTCTGGTCAATGGTAATGCCCAAGATGATGATAGTGGGGCAGTCACCAATGCTAATGCCATTGAATGTCAAGGGGTGATGGTTAGATTCTCTCTTGTTGGGGATGGTCATTGCCTGACACTTGTGTGGCATGAATGTTACTTGCCACTTGTCAGCCCAAGCCTGGGTATGGTCTAGATCTTGCTGCATTTGGACATGGGCTGCTTCAGTATCTGAGGAGACGCGAATGGTGCTGAACATTATGCAATCATCAGTGAACATCCCCACTTCTGACCTTATGATGGAAGAAAGGTCATTGATGAAGCAGCTGAAGATGGTTGGACCGAGGACACGACCCTGAGGAACTCCTGCAGTGATGTCCTGGAGCTGAGAGGATTGACCTCCAACAACCACAACCGTCTTCCTTTGTGCTAGGTATGACTCCTACCTACCTGCCCCAAATGGCCATTGCTGGGCGGGTAGCCGATTCCGGTATAACCCTGCCCCCAGCAAGTTCGTTCAGAAGTGGTATCACCCGATTCAAGAATTCTTAAAATCCAAACCTGCACCCCCACCCCTACCCCCACCCTATACGTCTAAAGCTCCACGTGGTTGATAAGATTGCATCTGAGGAAACTGTTTGCTTTCCAATTAGAAATGATAAAGCATGATAGAGTCAAGGAGTGAAAATGGACAGGTTGGGTGACAAATAGAGCAGGAAATGGGAGAGGGATGGAGTATAAAAGCAGGAAATTATTGTTACAACTGTACAGGGCATTGGTGAGACCACAACAAAAACAGAATTACCTGGAAAAACTCAGCAGGTCTGGCAGCATCGGCGGAGAAGAAAAGAGTTGACGTTTCGAGTCCTCATGACCCTTCGACAGAACTTGAGTTCGAGTCCAGGAAAGAGCTGAAATATAAGCTGGTTTAAGGTGTGTGTGTGGGGGGCGGAGAGATAGAGAGACAGAGAGGTGGAGGGGGTTGGTGTGGTTGTAGCGACAAACAAGCAGTGATAGAAGCAGAATATCAAAAGATGTCAACAACAATAGTACAATAGAACACATAGGTGTTAAAGATAAAGTTGGTGATATTATCTAAACGAATGTGCTAATTAAGAATGGATGGTAGGGCACTCAAGGTATAGCTCTAGTGGGTTTTTTTTTTTATTTTATATAATGGAAATAGGTGGGAAAAGGAAAATCTTTATAATTTATTGGAAAAAAAAAGAGAAGGGGGAAACAGAAAGGGGGTGAGGATGGGGGAGGGGACTCACGACCTAAAGTTGTTGAATTCAATATTCAGTCCGGAAGGCTGTAAAGTCCCTAGTCGGAAGATGAGGTGTTGTTCCTCCAGTTTGCGTTGGGCTTCACTGGAACAATGCAGCAAGCCAAGGACAGACATGTGGGCAAGAGAGCAGGGTGGAGTGTTAAAATGGCAAGCGACAGGGAGGTTTGGGTCATTCTTGCGGACAGACCGCAGGTGTTCTGCAAAGCGGTCGCCCAGTTTACGTTTGGTCTCTCCAATGTAGAGGAGACCACATTGGGAGCAACGAATGCAGTAGACTAAGTTGGGGGAAATGCAAGTGAAATGCTGCTTCACTTGAAAGGAGTGTTTGGGTCCTTGGACGGTGAGGAGAGAGGAAGTGAAGGGGCAGGTGTTGCATCTTTTGCGTGGGCAAGGGGTTGTGCCATAGGAGGGGGTTGAGGAGTAGGGGGTGATGGAGGAGTGGACCAGGGTGTCCCGGAGGGAGCGATCCCTACGGAATGCCGATAAGGGGGGTGAAGGGAAGATGTGTTTGGTAGTGGCATCATGCTGGAGTTGGCGGAAATGGCGGAGGATGATCCTTTGAATGCGGAGGCTGGTGGGGTGATAAGTGAGGACAAGGGGGACCCTATCATGTTTCTGGGAGGGAGGAGAAGGAGTGAGGGCGGATGCGCGGGAGATGGGCCGGACACGGTTGAGGGCCCTGTCAACGACCGTGGGTGGAAAACCTCGGTTAAGGAAGAAGGAGGACATGTCAGAGGAACTGTTTTTGAATGTAGCATCATCGGAACAGATGCGACGGAGGCGAAGGAACTGAGAGAATGGGATGGAGTCCTTACAGGAAGTGGGGTGTGAGGAGCTGTAGTCGAGATAGCTGTGGGTGTCGGTGGGTTTGTAATGGATATTGGTGGACAGTCTATCACCAGAGATTGAGACAGAGAGGTCAAGGAAGGGAAGGGAAGTGTCAGAGATGGACCACGTGAAAATGATGGAGGGGTGGAGATTGGAAGCAAAATTAATAAATTTTTCCAAGTCCTGACGAGAGCATGAAGCAGCACCGAAATAATCATCGATGTACCGGAGAAAGAGTTGTGGAAGGGGGCCGGAGTAGGACTGCAACAAGGAATGTTCCACATACCCCATAAAGAGACAGGCATAGCTGGGGCCCATGCGGGTACCCATAGCCACACCTTTTATTTGGAGGAAGTGAGAGGAGTTGAAGGAGAAATTGTTCAGCGTGAGAACAAGTTCAGCCAGACGGAGGAGAGTAGTGGTGGATGGGGATTGTTCGGGCCTCTGTTCGAGGAAGAAGCTAAGGGCCCTCAGACCATCCTGGTGGGGGATGGAGGTGTAGAGGGATTGGACGTCCATGGTGAAGAGGAAGCGGTAGGGGCCAGGGAACTGGAAATTGTTGATGTGACGTAAGGTGTCAGAGGAATCACGGATGTAGGTGGGAAGGGACTGGACAAGGGGAGAGAGAAGGGAGTCAAGATAACGAGAAATGAGTTCTGTGGGGCAGGAGCAAGCTGAGACGATCGGTCTACCGGGGCAGTTCTGTTTGTGGATTTTGGGTAGGAGATAGAAGCGGGCCGTCCGAGGTTGGGCAACTATCAGGTTGGAAGCTGTGGGAGGGAGATCCCCAGAGGAGATGAGGTCAGTGACAGTCCTGGAAACAATGGCTTGATGTTCAGTGGTGGGGTCATGGTCCAGGGAGAGGTAGGAGGAAGTGTCTGCGAGTTGACGCTCAGCCTCCGCGTGGTAGAGGTCAGTGCGCCACGCGGAGGCTGAGCGTCAACTCGCAGACACTTCCTCCTACCTCTCCCTGGACCATGACCCCACCACTGAACATCAAGCCATTGTTTCCAGGACTGTCACTGACCTCATCTCCTCTGGGGATCTCCCTCCCACAGCTTCCAACCTGATAGTTGCCCAACCTCGGACGGCCCGCTTCTATCTCCTACCCAAAATCCACAAACAGAACTGCCCCGGTAGACCGATCGTCTCAGCTTGCTCCTGCCCCACAGAACTCATTTCTCGTTATCTTGACTCCCTTCTCTCTCCCCTTGTCCAGTCCCTTCCCACCTACATCCGTGATTCCTCTGACACCTTACGTCACATCAACAATTTCCAGTTCCCTGGCCCCTACCGCTTCCTCTTCACCATGGACGTCCAATCCCTCTACACCTCCATCCCCCACCAGGATGGTCTGAGGGCCCTTAGCTTCTTCCTCGAACAGAGGCCCGAACAATCCCCATCCACCACTACTCTCCTCCGTCTGGCTGAACTTGTTCTCACGCTGAACAATTTCTCCTTCAACTCCTCTCACTTCCTCCAAATAAAAGGTGTGGCTATGGGTACCCGCATGGGCCCCAGCTATGCCTGTCTCTTTATGGGGTATGTGGAACATTCCTTGTTGCAGTCCTACTCCGGCCCCCTTCCACAACTCTTTCTCCGGTACATCGATGATTATTTCGGTGCTGCTTCATGCTCTCGTCAGGACTTGGAAAAATTTATTAATTTTGCTTCCAATCTCCACCCCTCCATCATTTTCACGTGGTCCATCTCTGACACTTCCCTTCCCTTCCTTGACCTCTCTGTCTCAATCTCTGGTGATAGACTGTCCACCAATATCCATTACAAACCCACCGACACCCACAGCTATCTCGACTACAGCTCCTCACACCCCACTTCCTGTAAGGACTCCATCCCATTCTCTCAGTTCCTTCGCCTCCGTCGCATCTGTTCCGATGATGCTACATTCAAAAACAGTTCCTCTGACATGTCCTCCTTCTTCCTTAACCGAGGTTTTCCACCCACGGTCGTTGACAGGGCCCTCAACCGTGTCCGGCCCATCTCCCGCGCATCCGCCCTCACTCCTTCTCCTCCCTCCCAGAAACATGATAGGGTCCCCCTTGTCCTCACTTATCACCCCACCAGCCTCCGCATTCAAAGGATCATCCTCCGCCATTTCCGCCAACTCCAGCATGATGCCACTACCAAACACATCTTCCCTTCACCCCCCTTATCGGCATTCCGTAGGGATCGCTCCCTCCGGGACACCCTGGTCCACTCCTCCATCACCCCCTACTCCTCAACCCCCTCCTATGGCACAACCCCTTGCCCACGCAAAAGATGCAACACCTGCCCCTTCACTTCCTCTCTCCTCACCGTCCAAGGACCCAAACACTCCTTTCAAGTGAAGCAGCATTTCACTTGCATTTCCCCCAACTTAGTCTACTGCATTCGTTGCTCCCAATGTGGTCTCCTCTACATTGGAGAGACCAAACGTAAACTGGGCGACCGCTTTGCAGAACACCTGCGGTCTGTCCGCAAGAATGACCCAAACCTCCCTGTCGCTTGCCATTTTAACACTCCACCCTGCTCTCTTGCCCACATGTCTGTCCTTGGCTTGCTGCATTGTTCCAGTGAAGCCCAACGCAAACTGGAGGAACAACACCTCATCTTCCGACTAGGGACTTTACAGCCTTCCGGACTGAATATTGAATTCAACAACTTTAGGTCGTGAGTCCCCTCCCCCATCCTCACCCCCTTTCTGTTTCCCCCTTCTCTTTTTTTTTTTCCAATAAATTATAAAGATTTTCCTTTTCCCACCTATTTCCATTATATAAAATAAAAAAAAAAAAAAAAACCCACTAGAGCTATACCTTGAGTGCCCTACCATCCATTCTTAATTAGCACATTCGTTTAGATAATATCACCAACTTTATCTTTAACACCTATGTGTTCTATTGTACTATTGTTGTTGACATCTTTTGATATTCTGCTTCTATCACTGCTTGTTTGTCGCTACAACCACACCAACCCCCTCCACCTCTCTGTCTCTCTATCTCTCCGCCCCCCACACACACACCTTAAACCAGCTTATATTTCAGCTCTTTCCTGGACTCGAACTCAAGTTCTGTCGAAGGGTCATGAGGACTCGAAACGTCAACTCTTTTCTTCTCCGCCGATGCTGCCAGACCTGCTGAGTTTTTCCAGGTAATTCTGTTTTTGTTTTGGATTTCCAGCATCCGCAGTTTTTTTGTTTTTATTATTATTATTGGTGAGACCACATCTGGAGTATTGTGTGCAGTTTTTGTCTCCTTATTTAAGGAGGGATATACTTGCATTGGAGACAGTTCAAAGAAAGTTCACTAGGCTGATTGCTGTGATGAAGGGCTTTGTCTTATGTGGAAGGTTTGAACAAGTTGGGCCTATACCCGCTGGAGTTTAGAAGAATGAGAGGTGATCTTATTGAAACACATAAGATACATAGGGGAGCTTGACAGGGTAGATGCTGAGAGGGTGTTTCCTCTTGTGGGGGAATCTAGAACTAGGGGACACAATTTCAGAATAAGGGGTGTCCCTTGTAAGACGGGGATGAGAAGGAATTTTTTCTCTCTGAGGATCCTTAACCTTTGGAATTCTCTTCCACAGTGAGTAGTAGAGGCTGGGTTATTCAATAAATTCAAGGTTGAGTTTGATAGATTTTTAATCTACAAGGGAATCAAGGGTTTTTGGGGGATGGCAGGAAAGTGGAGTTAAAGCCACAGTCAGATCAGCCATGATCTTTTGATCTTCAACAGCACCTTCCAAAGCCGCAACCTCTAAGACATAGAAGGACAAGGGCAACAGATGCAAAGGAACACCACCACCTGCAAGTTCCCCTCCAATCCACACACTATTCTGACTTGGAAATATATCGCTGTTCCTTCGCTGTCACTGGGTCAAAATCCTGGAACTCCCTCCCTAACAGCACGGTGGGTGTACCTACACCACATGGACTGCAGCGGTTCAAGAAGGCGGCTCACCCCCACCTTCTCAAGGGCAATTAGGAATGGGCCACTAATGCTACTCTTGCTCGGGATGCTCATGTCCCGTGAAAGAATATAAAGAAAGGATTGGCCCTGTACCTCAGGAACCTGCCATTGGACGGCAAACACAGAAATGGCCAATTAGGAGGCTGCCTCCCAGAAGGTTGCACACAAGATCGAGGTCATAATTCCCACCTGAAAAATTAGCCTTTAACTCTTTTCTTGCTTCACAGACACTGCTTAAGCTTTGTAAAAAAAAATGACTGAGAACATTGAGGGAATCTATCCAATTTGAAAACACATTTAATGGTACAAATTAACAGCAAAACAGATTGCTTGGTATTTAATTAGACCATAATGGTGACACCGAGAGATAATTACTTCTCTGCAGCACAATTACAACTTCAACGTTCTGCTTACTATCCTAAAGATCATAATTACTTGATTATGACAGTGGTTTGACTTTGAATTTCAGACTAATTTGAGCCTTTGAATATCTCACTATAGTGAACAGCTGATAATACCTTCTCAAATATATTCACATTTGACATTGGATTCCACCAGAAATTCACTTTCTGGAAAAGGTGTGCACTCATGTTGCATTTTAATCCATCTCATACAAAGACCTCAATTTGTTCAAGGACAATGAATTACTTTGCGACTCAGTAATCAAACAACAACTTGCATTTATGTAGCATCTTTAACCATAGCATCATAGAACCTTTACAGTGCAGAAGGAAGCCATTTGGCCCATTGAGTCTGCACTGGCTCTCTGAAAGAGTATTACACTTAGTCCTGCTCCCCTGCCTTATCCCTGTACCCTTGCACATTCTCTCTTTTCAGATAGCAATCCAATTCTCTTTTGAATACCTCAATCAAACCTGCCTCCACCACTCTTTCAGGAAGCTTGTTCCAGACTCCAACTACCCTGTGGGTGAAAAAAAATTTCCTCACATCACATTTACTCCTTTTGCCAATTATTTTGAATTGTGCCCTCTAGTTCTTGATGTTCTCTTGAGTGGAAACAGTTTTTCACTATTTACCCTGTCCATACCCCTTAGGATCTTGAATACCTCTACCAAGACTCTTCTCAGCCTTCTTTTCTCCAAGGGAAAGAGTCCCAAACTCTCCAATCTATCCTCATAGCTACAGTTCTTCATCCTGGGAATCATTCATGTGAATCTCCTCTGTACTCTCTCCAATGCCTTCGCATCCTTCCTCAAGTTTGGTGCCCAGAATTGGATACAGTACTCCAGATGAGGCCAAACTAGTGTCTTATACAAGTTCAACATGACCTCCTTATTCTGTACTGAATATCCCTATTAATAAAGCCTATTATACTATATGCTTTATTGACTGGTCTCTCAACATGTCCTGCCATCTTCAATGACCTATGTACGTATACACGGAGGTCCCTCTGTCCTTGTACCTCCTTTAGAGGCTCTCCTTCATTTTACACTGTCTCTCCATATTTTCCTACCAAAATGAATCACCTTACACTTCTCTGCATTGAACTTCATCTGCCACTTGTCTGCCTAATCCACTAACATGTCTTTGTCCTTTTGAAGTTCAAGGCTATCCCCATCACAGTTGACAACATTTTCAATCTTCGTATCATCTGCAAATTTTGAAATCATGCCCTGCACACCACAGTCTAGACCATTAATTTATATCAGGAAGAGCAAGGGTCCCCACTCTGATCCCTGAGGAACTCGACTACAAACCTTCCTCAAATCTGAAAAACAACCATTTATCACTATTCTCTGTTTTCTGTCACTTAGCCAATTTCTTATCCAAATGCCTACTTTCCCTTTTATTCCATGACCTAGAATTTTTCTCACAAGTCTGTTGTGCATCACCTCGGACTAGGGAGCATCTTCTTCCTTTGTAAAGTACTTGTTCAACACTCTGCTATTTCTCCAGCCTCCACATGCAAGTCCCCTTTTTTGTCCCTAATCAGCCCTACTCTTTCTTTTACCACCCTTTTATTATTTACATGCTTATAGAAGACCTTGGGATTCTCTTTCATGTTCGCTGCCAGCCTCTTTTCATGCTCTCTCCTTGCTTTTCTTATTAGTTTCTTCACTTCCCCTCTGGTCCTTCTATATTCAACCTGATTCTCCATTGTATTTTCCACCTGACATCAGTCATATGTGCACTTCTTCCTTTTGCATCTTCACCCCTATCTCTCTTGTCAGCCAGGACATTCCAGATTTATTTGTCCTACCTTTCCCCTTCTAGGGAATATACCTTGCCATTGCTTGCCATTCCTTTAAAGGTGTCTTTTCTGCCAACATTTGATCCCTACTCATTCGACTCAGATGCATTCTCATCCCATTGAAGTTGGGCTTTCCCCCAATTAATTATCCCCACTCTGGATTGTTCCTTGCCCTTCTCCATAGCCAACCTAAACCTTATGATACAACAGTCACTGTCCCCCAGAGGCTTTCCCACTGATATTTGATCTACTTGGGCTAACTCATTCCCCAGAACCAGGTTCATCAGTGCCAGCCCTCTTGTTGGACTGGAAACATACTGCTGCAGAAAATTATCTTGAACACATTCCAGGAATTCTCGCCCCTCTTGTCCCTTTGCACTATTCCTATCTCAGTCTATATTTGGATAATTGAAGTCCCCCATTATGATTACTCTATAACTCTTGTACCTCTCCGTAATTTATTTGCAAGTTTGTTTCTCCGCATTCCTTGCGTTGGTGGCCTATATACCACACCAATCAACCACTATCAGTGACACCAGCTCTGAGGGGTATTGTAGTGCTCCCCATGAATGGTCCAAACATCAGAAGCGAATCTTCAGAAGACTTATCATCGCCCTTATGGAGGCATGACTCCTGATATACCGCTGCTCTGCCTCTGTTCTTGGCTGGCGGCATAAGCCCCCCTTTCAAGGGATAGCTCTTGACAACCGACAGCCATCCATCCACTCGGGCTGGAGCACTGAAGAGCCTCGGCATCTGGGAGTGTCACAGGATGTACGCAGCATGGGAGCTGCCAGGGCATCTTGCACAGACTTGCAGAATATGCATCCTATGGTCACACACTATCCGCACGTTCATGGAGTGGAATCCCTTCCTGTTAACAAAGGCACCTGGCTGACCCACTGGCATCTTGAGGGCTACATGTGTGCAGTCAATTGCACCCTGGATGTGGGGGAACCAGCAATCACTGGAAAACACTCTGGCTCACTCAGCCTGGCTGGCCTCGTCCGTATGGAAATGAATGATAGTCAATATCCACCTGAACAGAGCTTCTGTCACCAGCTTGATGCAACTGTGGACAGCTGATTGGGAGAGTCCATGCAGATCCCCCACTGAGCCCTGGAAAGAGCTGGAGGCATAGAGGTTGAGGGCCACTGTGACCTTCAGCACCACTGGCATGGGGTGCCCGCCCACACAGTTGGAGCTGATCTCAGGCCCAATCATCTGACAGATGGAGGTGACTGTCTCCCTTGAGACGGGGAGCCAACTTCAGCATTGTGCCTCGGACATATTGAGATAGCTGCATCATCGCCTGTAAACCCTGGCAGCAGAATAGTGGTGTCTTCTGCAGCCCCTTACACCTTGGACTACCTGCTGGCCCTACGCCCCTTGTGCCTGCGCCTCTCCTCCCACGGGTACCTCCCCTGGGAAGCTGCATTGGGACACCCAGCCTCCTCTCCCTTCTGCCCCTCTCTTTCTCCCCAGAGGAGGAGCCAACAGCAGAGACCACAATCTCCATTATCAGGTTAACAGAAGGCTTTCTGATACCTGGAAGGGTCCACATGGTCCGAATTCTCCGGGAACCTTGGAGACACCAAGGAGTCCTGAAGTGAAACCTGGAAATGCTAAGAATGAAGCCCCGAACAGAGATGAAGCTGCCAAGTACCAATAAGTCACCAGCAGCAAACTATGAACCAAACTCCTCACTACTCACACTGGCAATGCTGCTGACCCTTTTTATCCTGCCCTTGGGTGAGGTTTCTGAAGTTGTTGGCTGGCCGCCTGCCCATTTTACCCATGCGATGAACGCAAAATTGCACGGGAAACGAAAAATCAGTGTCAATTGACTTTTTATTGGCCTTAACTGGCCTCTTAGTGAATGATGGGCGTGGTTCTGGCACCCGCGTGTGTCCACTGACCGAAGTATCGTGCGAGAGCACTGTGACGTCGGGACACTCACTCGACGTCATTGCTCGCTATTTTGTGCTCGAGCGTGTCAGGTGCACATCCATACACGGAGCGAAAAATTCTGCCCATTGTTCCTGCATCTACCTCATCGAGCCCTCTAAGAATGTTGTAAGTTTCAATGAGATCACCTCTCATTCTTCTCAACTCCAGAGAAAACAGGCCCCGTCTCCTTAGTCTCTCCTCATAGGACAATCCCACCTTCCCAGGAATCAGTCTGGTGAACCAGAGGGACTGGCAGCCCTACAAAGCCCCATGGGGGGATGGGGATAGTTCAATGGTGAGGTCCCAAGAGTCAAAGGTAATAGAGGGAAATTCAAGGATGGTTGAGGGAGAATGAAGGATGACAGATGGCAGGTTGAAGATAATGGAGGGAGGACAGTTCCAGGGATCAAAGGTGAGGAGTGGGGGGGCAAGGTCGCAGAAGATCAGGGATTACAAACTCCTCACAAACAGCCAGATGAAGGCTGCTGGATGGCAAATGTTGGATACCCCTGTTCATGTGCCATTTAAGAATGGTGCCCTGACTTTTGACCCCATGAGGTAAGGTGGGACCAGCGACTTCCTGCCTATCCCTGCTGCGTGATTGGCTGGGACCTTCACCTCTGCATAATTGCCGCACATTTTCAGTCCCCGTCAGCACCCCCAATGTGAGAAGATTCCGCCCATTAACTCTGTTTCTCTCTCCGCTGTAAGTCACCCTATTTTTAAATGCGTAGAACTAGGCTTTGGTTTAATCTCTTAAAATTACAGTTTTTAGCTTTTTTTTTTAGCTAGAACTAATGAAATGGTTACAGTTGTTCATTCCCAGGTTGCTTTTGTGTTTAAAATAGCAGTGTACAATCTCAATGGCTGATTACTGTTTAGCTTCTACTGAGGTTTCAGGATGTGTGATTCATGCTTGTTCACTTATTTCTGTGGCACACTGTGAAACGAGATAGCAAGACAGTCTTGAGGTAGAAATTGTTGTTAATTGTATAAATTAAGATTAAATATGTACAATTGGCAGGGGGTGGGGTGGGTCGTGTAGTGTGCATGTTCATTGGAAAATTACCTGTGCAGATAAAAGAGACACTTTTTGTTTTTTCTAACAGTGTCTCTTTAAGGGGCAGTTCATTAGTTACTTGGGTTAATTGTTTTAAGTTTGCTCAGAAGAGTGTAAAGAGACACTTACTGACATTGGTGGTGGGTCGTAACATTAGAAGTTATACATTTGTAATGTTCCACTTTGTGAATAAATCTAAGAATGAGTAAAGATTAACTTCTGGTCGCTTCCTTCGCCAAATGGTTGTGGAAGTTTCACAAGTGTGACAATCTACGGTGAGTCTTTAGAATTCTCCTTAGCAGACAGCTGTGGATGCTCAGTCATTGAATATATTCAAGGCCAAGAGTGATAGATTTTTGGACTCTAGGAGAATCAAAGGTATGGGGCTCAGGCAGAAATGTGAATTTGAGTCCAAGATCAGCCAAGATATTGAACGGTGGAATGGGTTTGAGGGGCCGAATAGCCTACTCCTGCTCCGATTTCTCATGTTCTTTTCTTCTTATGGAGAGCTTGGAATGATTAGTTATATCCTAAATGTAAACAAGATGGCAGCTACTGAAATAGCTCACTTCTGGGGGTCTTGCTCACAATAACACTTGTCTTGCCAAAATGAATCAGCAATGAGAGTGTTCAGGAGAGGTGACCTATAAGCATCTTAAGTTTGCCTTGACAATTTTAACTGCCCACCTGGGGAATTCGGGTAATCATGTTTATTTCTCTGTATGTCTATTGCTCAAAGACATTACCGATTTTAACCCTGTGAAGCGAATGGGCTCTGAGCAAGTTAAATCTCTGCCCATATTGTGTGTGCTGGAACTTGATCAAATACTATCAAAGGAGTGTGTTGCAAACCATATTTGGTGTTGGATTCGAACTGCCTTACACCACATATGCTGCCTGGCCTGCTGAGTGTTTCCTGGCATTTTATAAGTTAATTTCAATATTTTTCTTAAGCCAACTTCTAGTTTATTTCATTATCAAAATTAACTTAAATTAGCCTTTTGAAGGGAATATCAGCTAAAAAAATAGCAAACTAAGATAAGAGGTTATCATTGTTTTGGAGTCATTTAGACGTGCATGCATGCGTGACAGGTCAAATCAGGTCTTTCATCTCAGTGCAGGTCAAAGCCTGCAGGGCTAGAGAAGGTAGTTTAGCCTATCAGTGTTATAATCCTGCCAGACGAGTTTTACAGCTACACTCGGGGGCTGTTGCAGCACACAAGGTTCAAGAAAAGCTGATATCTTGCATTCTTGTCACTCAAACCCGCATGAATCATGTTCTCTGTTCCCTTCTGCTGACATCCTGGCTGTAAGCCCTGTTTAGACCACATTGAGAGGACTGCCTACAGTTCTGGGCACCACACTTTAGAAAGGGCAGGTTGGCCTTGGATGGAATGCAGTGCATTTCACCAGATGTTAACAGAACTCCAAGGGATTGATTATGAGGAGAGTTTACATTAGCTAGATTAGAATTCCCCGAAATACAGAAGTTTTTAGGGATGGAGTGAGTAAGCTTTTCAGGAAATTGAAAGGAATTAATGGGGTAGATAGCTTTTCTGCTGGTGGAGTAACCTAGCAAAGGGACATAAAATCAGAGCCAGACCATTCTGGAGAGAAGTTAGAAAACAGTTATTCACACAAAGGGTGGCGGAAGTGCAGAACTCTCTTCTGCAAAAAGCAGTAGATGTTAGCTGAATTAACAGTTTAAAATTGGAGATTGATAGATATTTTCCAGACAAGAGTGTAAAAGTAGATGGTGCCAAGGCAGGTGGATGGAGTTACGGTGATCTTATTGAATGGCGGAGAGGCTCAAGGGGCTGAATGGCCTACTCCTACTCCTAATTCATATGTTGGTATGAATGGAGGGAAGAGGTTGAATGGGCTGAATAAACTGGATGGGCTGAATGGCCTTCTATGCTGTATGATTTTAGGATTCTATTGTTCTAAAGGTATTGATTCTTTTATTGGAGATCTATCAATGGGCTAATTCTACCCTCTAGTATGTTCACAAGTGCTCAGGCTCTAAACATGAACTTAGGCCATGTGTCAGGAGAGATGCCATGTATGGGAGCCATCACAATTAATCTATGGTGGTCCTGTCTCACCCATACCGATGCATAGGCACTTCTAGAAGGGCTGGTCTATAGGAATCAGGAGGAGAACATTGTCCAATATTCCATGCTCCAAACCAGAGGTTGGAGATAAAGAAATAACTTGCATTTAATTAGCAACTTCCGTGACCTCTGCCCGTCCCAAGGTGTTTTCCAGCTAATGAAGGGCTTTTGAAGTGTACTCACTGTTGTAATGTAGGAAATACAGCAACCAATTTGCACACTGCAAGCTCACACAAGCAGCAATGTGAAAATGACCAGATAATCTGTTTTAGTGGTGTTAGTTGAGGCATAAAGACCCCAGGACACTGGGGAGAATTCCCTGGCTGTTCTTCAAGAGGTGGCCGTGGAATATTTTACATCCACCCGAGAGGACAGACACGACTTTGGTTTAATGACTCATCTGAAAGACAGTACCTGCAACAGTACAGCTGTCCCTCGATGCTGCACTGGGGGTCTCGGTCTGGATTTTGAGCTCCACCCTTTGGAGCGGGAATTGAACCCATAAGCATCTGACTCAGAGAGAAGAGTGCAACCCACTGAGCCCAGTTTGTAGATGGAGATGGTGGCGTTGTCAGTTGAGGGTGCGATTCGTAAGAAGCAGTTGATGATGCCGGTTTTGATGAAGAGGAGTAAAGGAAGCCAACATCAATGAATAATGAGGCAAGGAAAAGTATTTGAGTGGTGAGAGGTTGGATAGGGGGGTGGGGGGGGGATAAACTGAGGGAACAAGAGGTAGAGTTCAAGGAAGTGATGAGGTTGGAGATGAGGAAGAAACTTCAGAATGATAGGAGGTCCGGCCTTCAGCTGGGAAGAGGGAAAATGTGAGGTGGTGAGGTCTCCACTGAGTGCTGTCTTGATAACTGCATTTGAATTTTACTCCAGCTTTAAAACAGGGCTCATTCAGTTCTGCTTGCAGCTAGTTAATTGGATAACTGGCTTAAACAGGTTTTCAGAAGCTTGATTCAGGGGGCATAAAAGCAGGCCATATACAGTGCCGCCTTGTGTGTGAGAGTGAGTGAGTGAGTGCATACATGAAGAGCAGTGGCCTCAGTAAGTAGGACTTGATGAGTATTTCGACTGTCCTTATTCTCTAAGCTCGAGGAAGTAAAATTAAAGGGAGTAATTTAACAGTAAGTCATGGCAGGGCAGCTCGCTCATGTTCAGTGCTCCTCCTGTGCAATGTGGGAAGTCAGGGGCATTTCCTGCGTCCATGATGACCACATGTGCAAGAAGTGTCTCCAGCTGCAGCTACTTGAAATCCGTGTTTCGGATCTGGAGCAGTGGCTGGAGTCACTGTGAAGCATCCGCAGGGCTGAGAGCTTCATGGATAACATGTACAGTGAGGTGGCCACACCACAGACAGAAAGGCAATGGGTGACCCCCAGACAGAGTAAAGGCACTAGGCAGGTAGTGCAGGAGTCCCATGGGTCCATCTCCCTCTAACAGATTTTCTGTTTTGAATACTGCTTTTCCTTTTCACATGACTGAAGAAGCTTTTACAGTCTGCCTTCTGTTCCTCGCTAGCTGGCATTCATATCGTCTTTTAGGAGGGAGGGAGAAAACAGGGAATTACAGTCTGGTTAGACTAATATCAAAAGTAGGGAAAATGCTAGAGTCTATTATAAAGGATGTGATAACAGGACACTTAGAAAATATCATCAGGAATAGACAAAGTCAACATGGATTTATGAAAGAGAAATCACGTTTGACAAACCTACTGGAGTTTTTTGAGGATGTAACTAATAGCGATAAGGGAGAACCAGTGGACGTGGTGTATTTGGATTTTCAGACAGCTTTTGATAAAGTCCCACAGAAGAGGTCAGTGTATAAAATTAAAACACATGGGGTTGGGGGTAATATATTGGCACAGATTGAGAATTGGTTAGCAGACAGGAAACAAAGAAGGAATAAATGTGCCTTTTTCAGAGTGGCAGGCAGTGACTAGTGGGGTACCGCAGGGATCTGTGCTTGGGCCCCAGCTATTCACAATAGATATCAATGATTTGAATGATGGACCCAAATGTAATATTTCCAAATTTGCACAAAACTAGGTGGGAATGTGAGTAATGGGGAGGATATTAAGAGGCTGCAAGGCGATTTAGACAAGTTGAGTGAGTGGGCAAATACATGGCAGATGCAGTATAACATGAATAAGTGTGAAGTTATCCACTTTTGTCAGATGGCAGTGTATTACTTAAATGGTGATAGATTGGCAAATGTTGATGTACAAAGGGACCTGGGTCTCCTTGTACACCAATCACCGAAAGCAAGCATGCAGGTTCAGCAAGCAGTTAAGAAGGCAAATGGTATGTTGGCCTTCATTGCGAGAGGACTTGAGTACAGGAACAAGGATGTCTTACTGCAACTGGACAGGGCTTTGGTGAGACCACACCTGGAGTATTGTGTGCAGTTTTGGTCTCCTTACCTAAGAAAAGTTATACCTGCCACAGAGGGAGTGCAGCAAATGTTCACCAGACTGATTCCTAGGATAGTAGGATTGTTGTATGAGGAGATTGGGCTGACTAGGCCTGTATTCACTGGAGTTTAGAAGAATGAGAGGGGATCTCATTGAAATGTATAAAATTCTGACAGGGCTAGACAGACTGGGTGCAGGGATGATGTTTCCTCTGGCTAGGGGGATCTAAAACGAGGGGTCACAGTCTCAGGATACGGAGTCGCCCATTTAGGGCTGAGGTGAGGAGAAACTTCTTCACTCAGAGGATGGTGATTCTGTGGAATTCTCTACCACAGGAGGCAGTGGAGGCCAAGCCACTGAATATATTTAAGAAGGAAATAGATGGATTTCTAGACTCTAAAAGCATCAAGGGGTATGGGGAGAGAGCATGAGTATGACGTTGTGGTAGAGGATCAGCCATGATCACATCAAATGGCGGAGGATGCTTGAAGGGCCAAATGACCCACTCCTGCTTCTATTTTCTATGTTTCTATGTAAGAAAGTTGTGTGGATTATCTCAATCCTTGACATGAAGAAGTTCATAAATTCTTCCATTTTGGTAATGGAGGCAAAGGGGAAGGTTGCAGAACACACCACATTGTACCATCACACAGCGAGCCAACAGAGAAATTAAAAATATATTTTCAAATAATTCTTTTTCTCTTGAGGTTAAAAAGAACCTCAGGATATTCATCAATAATTGCCCATTAAGGGGCAATGGTGGTAGTGGTAATGCCACTAGACTAGTAATCTAGGGGCTTGGGGGACCATAGGTTCAAATCCCACCATGGCAGCTGGTGGAATTTAAATCCAGTCCAGTTAATAAATCTAGAATTATAAAGCTAGTCATTAAAAAAAATCCATCTGGTTCAGTAATGTCAGAA
This sequence comes from Carcharodon carcharias, assembly GCF_017639515.1. Classification (NCBI taxonomy): domain Eukaryota; kingdom Metazoa; phylum Chordata; class Chondrichthyes; order Lamniformes; family Lamnidae; genus Carcharodon; species Carcharodon carcharias. The sequence continues at coordinate 115,264,826 of NC_054482.1, forward strand.
ATCTGCCATCCTTACCTGGTCTGGCCTACATGTGACTTCAGACCCACAGCAATGCGGCTGACTCTTAACTGCCCCCCTGAAATGACTGAGCAAGGTCAGTTCAAGGGCAATTAGGGATGGTCAACAAATGGTGGTCTTGCCAGTGACACCCACATCCCATGAAATAATAAAGAAAAAAAAATCCACCTTTGTCCAATCTTGAGTTTTGAGCACATGATGTGTTCCTTTAATACATTCCATGAATGTATTTGACGCTATACCTGGAATTTTCAAATGCAAGAGCAGTTCAAGCATGCGAACTGAATGGTCCAATGAGTTTCCACACTGTGCGTTTGTATTTAGGATCTGAGTTTGAATCTATCCCCCGCTGGTAGGATGACGGTCGAATTAGAAGTTTGCCAAAATATTTTTTTCTGTAAAAACAAACCTTGAATATGTGGGGACCAGTAAAAAAGAAACACTCTGGTTCTACTTTTTAACTGAAGCTCTCATTAACAAATGGCTCATTGGACCATTCAGTTCGCATGCTTGAACTGCTCTTGCATTTGAAAATTCCAGGTATGGCTCCCACAGGAAATGGTTCAGTAATTTGCCGTTTTGAAATTAAGCGTAATGTCACATTAGGAATTTGGTGTGTTATGAGTCAGAGACACCTCAAGCCTACATTTAAAAAATTATTGATGAAAGAATTCACACAGAGAGAAGGAAAGCAAGTAGTCGGTCAGTTGAGGTGTATATACTTGGAGAAACATTGATGGAAGCCTTCTGTCTCATAAGTTGATGGTTTGCGCTGTGATGGTCAATTCTGTATTAAACATTGCCTGCTGTGGTTCAGGAGCCCCACGCTGCCATGGAGGGGGGGCAGTCTCTGCCACATTTTCGGCAGAGGAAGACAGTGGGCTGAGAAGGTGCACGATTTGCTGGCCTCTGTTTTCCCTGGGCCCTCTTCTCGGCCAGCTAAGTTTTTTGTCTCTGCTCACCCCTTCCAATGTCCTTCCAAGCAGTAAGCCTCCAGAGGTCATGGCCGTCAGTGACTGTCTCCCAGTTGTCAATGTCCATCACCTTCATCTCGCTTGCAGCGTCCTTGTAATGGAGGTATGGATGCCCAGGAGGTCATGACCCAGTGGCCAGCTCACCGTACAGAAGGTCTTTGGGTAAACACCCATCATCTATCTGATGACTGTGGCTGGGACAGAGCAGATATCTTTAGCATTGAGTGTATGCTGATGGAATTGGTACACTCCAGGACCTCTGAGTCTTGCCTGTCAAAAGATGTCAAGGATACGTCTGAGACAGGGAGGGTGGAAACTGTTCAGCCTTTTCTCTTGCCCACATATGCTGTCCAGGTGTCATTCCAGAGGAGTGTGCTGAGGACACAGGCTTGGTAAATTCACAGTTTGGTGTTCTCGGTCAGGTTGAAGTTGTTCCACACTCTCACTGAGCTAGGACACAACAGCTGTAGCTTTTTGCAATGTTAGTGTTGATTTCAGCATCAAGTGACAGATTGCTGGTAATTGTGGAGTCTAGATGCGTGAAGCTATCAATAACCTCCAGTGTCACATTGTCAATGCTGATAGATGGCAGTTTGGCAACACCCTGGACCATGACATTTGTCTTCTTGATGCTGATGGTCAAACCAAACGCTTTCCAGGGGCGAGAGAGTCTGTCCATTTGCTGCTGAAAGCGTTCCTCAATATGGAAAACCTCTCTGAGGATTTAGTGTACCTTTATCTTGGAACTCAGGCAAACAAGACTGAAAGCTGTTTAGGAGAAACAACAGCTTTTATTTATATAGCGCCCATGCGGTAAAGATTCCAAGGTACTTCACAGGAATGTAATCAGATAAAACTTTGTCAGAGATTCGATTCCCCATTCTGTTCCAAATGAGCTGATTTAAGGTGAACTAGCAGTTTGGGCATTGGCCTTAATGCCCTGAATTGTGAGCGAAAAATCAACTAGGGTTCCCATTCCCAATTGCAATCCAGTGACGTCTGATGGAAATCCAGGAAGGCAGGCATCGGACTTGGTAACAACGAAATTACTCCCCTCTCTGGCCATCCACACCTTTGCCAATTGCCTGCTAACATTTGGTGTCCAGATTGACAAATGAAGAATGACCCATAGTGAGGTTTTAGATTGCTCTTTTCCTATGGAAAAGATGGAAAGGTATTTATAGTAACAGATGAAAATATTTATAGAAATAAAGTCCGTCATCATATTTAACATCATTGTGGTTTTGAACAAAGGCGGATAAATGCTTAAAATTGATTGGAAACTTCTGAGAATACTCAGCATTCAATGCTCAAAGCTGGTAACGTCATTGCTGCACAGCAGGAGGCCATTCAGCCCATTGAATCTAAGTAACTTCAAATCACCTCCCAAACCTGTGACCACTAGCACTTAGAAACTTTAATTGTTGTGTACCCTCTTCCAGATCTACCAGCTGAGCCCATAACCCTATCAGGATACAAACTTAATATTTTAACTCCCTTCAATGGCCAAACATTGTGCCAAATATTCAAGTTATCAAATGCTTATACCACTCATCATGTCTTTTAACAGCAATCCTTGTTGTTGGCATCCTTCTGTTTGCATAAGGTGATGGATATGCAGCAAAATGCATTGTGGTTGGGGTAGTTTCATGTGACACACCTTTGCTGATGGATGAAGAGACCAGTCCTTGAGAGGCAGGTTCTGCCACAAGTGCTGCGTGTGAAGTGATTATTGAGTGTCGTTGTGGGTTGTTGTTTTCCATGCTGATGCTGGTTTCCAAGTCATGGTAGCCACTGATCATCGTGATGGGGCACTGGTGATGTTGTCATTTTGTTCTGGCATCAGATAATGTCACCAGGTATGAGAATCAATGTTTAGGGCCTTCATGTCACACTTGCAAGCATCCATCAAGTAGAGCTTTGGGCATCCTACTGGTCGTCTGGCTCTGGTTATGTCACCAAACAGAAAATCCTTTATGCAACCTGCTTAATAGTACTACTCACCATTAATGTGGTGAATGAGGTTTTTTGTGTGAGTATAGGTGGTATGATGTTTGGAATGATATTTTGAGCTGTGAGTTGTTTTCTTTCAGCTAATATGCTGGCGATATTTTGATTTCCTCCCACTGAATGAGGGAAAGCCACTTACACACGTAAATTGTAGCAAACAAGTGTCAAAACCTTGACTACCCTGTTTGATAATTTGAGGAAATCGATTTGCACTCGGCCCCGAAACTCAGCCAACTGCTTTGGTTGAGGCTCAGTGCTGGTTCTGCTGACTGCTCTGATGCACAGGACGTTCTCTCGTCCTTTTATCGCCAACCCTATGGCATGGGTCACTTCAGAGAAGCTGGGAAAGGGAAGCAGGCTCAGCTGCTTGTATTTCCAATTGAGGGAAAACCATCATGTAATTGTCTCAGCAGCTCGGTGAGATGTTGGCTGTCACCTTTTACACTGTCCTGTAACTGGAGTTCATTCGGTATCAGGAATTCCTGTATGTTTGGGAACATTTCAATGTTGTTTTCCTCCACAATGCCAGGTCAGAATTTCAAGTTTTTAAAAAAAATATTACCTCAGTTTTGTTCTGGTCATTGAAGATGGCCACGTTCAGTCCTTGAGATCCTAGATTTAGCCCATCTTTTTTTATTTATTCATTCATTCATTCATGGGATGTGGGTGTTGCTGGCCAGGCCAGCATTTATTGCCCACCTTGAGAAGGTGGTGGTGAGCTGCCTTCTTGAACCGCTGCAGTCCATGTGGTATAGGTACACCCAACGTGCTGTTAGGAAGGAAGTTCAAGGATTTTGGCCTAACGACAGTGAAGGAATGTCGATATATTTCCAGCTCAGGATGGTGAGTGGCTTGGAGGGGAACTTCCAAATGGCAATGTTCCCATGTGTCTGTTGCCCTTGTCCTTCTAGGTGGTAGCGGTTCTGGGTTTGAAAGGTGCTGTATAAGGAGGCTTGATGAGTTCCTGTAGTGCATCTTGTAGATGGTACACGCTGCTGCCAGTGTGCATTGGTGGCGGAGGGAGTGAATGCTTGTGGATGGGGTGCCAATCAAGTGGGCCTGCTTTGTCCTGGATGGTATCAAGCTTCTTGCGTGTTGTTAGAGCTACAGTCATCCAGGCAAACTCCTGACTTGTGCCTTGTAGATGGTGGACGGGCTTTGGGTAGTCAGGAGGTGAGTTACTCACTACAGAATTCCTAATCTCTGAACTGCTCTTGTAACCACAGTATTTATATGGTTAGTCCAGTTCAGTTTTTGGTCAATGGTTAACCCCTTGTGGGAAGGTTTGCTGCTGTTGTTGGGGAGGGTTTAAACTAACTTGGCAGGGGTGGTGGGATCCTGAAAGAAGGTTCAGCAGGGCAGATGCACAGCCAAAATTAGAAGAGAGAGCAAGTGAGTCTGGAAGGCATAGAAATTATACACCAGTTAAGGCACAAGTGAGTTTGGCAAGGTTGGATAGTACTTATTTTAATGCAAGGAATCTGACAAATAAGGCACATAAGTTGAGGGCACAAATTAACACATGGAAGTATGATGTCATTACTGTCACAGAGACATAGTTGAGAGAGGGGCAGGATTGGCAGCTCAATATTCCAGGAAGTAGGGTCTTCAGGTGAGACAGGGAAGAAGGTAAAAGAGGAAGGGGTATCACAATATTGATCAAGGAATCAATTACAGCAGTAAGGAGGGATGACATCTTAGAAGGCTCCTCAAATGAAGTCATGTGAGTAGAACTTAAAAACAAAAAAGGAGCAATCACATTACTGGGAGTGTACTATAGGCCCCCAAACAGTCAGAGAGGAATAGAAGAGCAGATATATAGGCAAATTTCAGAGAAGTGTAAGAATAATAGGGTAGTGAAAGTGGGGTTTTCAGCTTCCCCAACATTGACTGGGTTAGTCATAGTGTGATAGGTTTGGAGGGAACAGAATTCCTAAAATGCATCTAGGAAAGCTTTTTAAGTCAGAATGTAGAAGGTCCTACAAGAGAGGGGGTGGATCTGGACTTAATTTTAGGGAATGAAGCCGGGCAAGTGGTAGAGGTATCAGTGGGGGAGCATTTTGCAAATAATGATCATAACTCCATTAGACTCAAGCTTGTTATGGAAAAGGGCAAGGATGGGCCTAAAATCAGAGTTCTAAATTGGGGGAAGGCTGATTTTAATAAGATCAGATATGATTTGGCCAGAGTGGACTGGGAGCAGCTACTTTAGGTAAATCTGCGTCAGAGCAGTGGGGCTCATTCAAGAAGGAAATAAGGACAGTACAGGGCCAACATATTCCAGTAAAGACAAAGGGTGGAACCAACAAATTCAGGGACCTGGATGTCAAGGGATATACAGGATTGGAGAAAGAGAAAAAGGCAGATAGCGAGGGCTCAGAACAACGGATGCCCTAGAGGAGTACAGAATGTGTAGGGGGAAACTTAAAAAGGAAATTAGGAGAGCAAAAAGAGGGGATTAAAAAACATTAGCAGGTAAAATAAAGGAAAATCCAAAGTTATTTTACAAGTACATTAGGAGTAAGAGGATAACTAGGGAAAGAATAGGGTCCATTAAGGACCATAGCGGTAATTTGTGTGTGGAGCCGGAAGATGTAGGTAGGGTTCTAAATGAATACTTTGTGTCAGTGTTCACAAGTGAGAGGGATGATGTGGGTATGGAAATCAGGCAGAAGGACTCTGATATAATTAAAGAAATGAACATAGAAAGGGAGGAGGTTCGAAGTGGTCTGGCAGGCTTAAAAGTAGATAAATCTCCAGGCCTGGATGAAATGTGTCCCAGGCTGTTGAGTGAGGCAAGGGAGAAGATAGCAGAAGTGCTGGCAATTATTTTCAATATCTCTCTGGCCACAGGACAGAAGCCAGGGGACTGGAGGACATCCAATGTGGTACTGTTATTCAAGAAGGGAGGAAGGGGTAAACCAGGGAACTACAGGCCAATCAGTCTAACCTCAGTGGTGGGGAAATTATTGGAAGCAATTAATCTACACTTGGAGAGGCAGGGATTAATCAAGGACAGTCAGCATGGTTTTGTTAAGGGGAGGTCATGTCTGACCAATTTGATTGAATTTTTCAAAGAGGTGACCAGGTGTGTAGATGAGGGCAATGCATTTGATGTTGACTATTTGGACTTCATCAAGGCTTTTGATAAGGTCCCACATGGGAGACTGATAATAAAGGTAAGAGGCCATGGGATCTAAGGCAATTTGGCAAATTGGATCCAGAATTGGCTGAGTGGCAGGAAGCAAAGGGTGATGGTCGAGGGGTGTTATTGTGACCAGATGCCTGTGTCCAGTGGGGTTCCACAGGGATCGGTGTTGGGACCCTTGCTGTTTGTGGTATACGTAAATGATTTAGACTTGAATGTAGGAGGGTTGATCAGTAACTTCACAGCTGACACACAAATTGGTGGGGTGGTAAATAGTGAGGAGGATAGCCTTAGATTACAGGAGGATATGGATGGGCTGGTCAGATGGGCTGATGAGTGATAAATGGAACTTAATCCAGGTAAGTGTGAGGTGATGCACTTGGGCAGGACAAACAAGGCACAGGAATACACGATGCATGCTAGGACCCTGGGAACTACCGAGGATCAGAGGGACCTTGGTGTGCATGTCCACTGGTCCCTTAAGGTAGTGGGACAGGTAGATAAGGTGGTTAAGGAAGCATATGGGATACTTGCCTTTATTAGCCGAGGCATAGAATATAAGGGCAGGGAGGTTATGCTGGAGCTGTATAAAACACTGGTTAGGCCACTGCGTGTAATTCTGGAATCTGCATTATAGGAAGGGTGTGATTGTACCAGATTGAGTGCAGAGGAGATTTACCAGGATGTTGCCTGGGCTGGAGAGTTTTAGTTATGAGGAGAGATTGGATAGATTGGGGGTATTTTCCCTGGAGCAGAGAAGATTGAGGGGGTCGTGGTTGAGGTGTATAAAATTATGAGGGGCATAGGTAGGATAGACAGGAAGAAAATTTTTCCCTTGGTGGGGGGATCAATAACCAGGGAACATAGATTTAAGGTAAGGGGCAGGAGGTTTAGAGGGAATGTGAGGAAAAACATTTTTACCCAGAGGGTGGTGAGAATCTGGAACTCACTGCCTGAAAGGGTGGTAGAGTCAGAAACCCTCATAACATTTAAGAAGTATTTAGATGTGCACTTGCGATGCCATGACATACAAGGTAATGGGGGCCTAGTGCTGGAAAACGGGATTAGAATAGTTAAGTACTTGTTTGACTGGCGCAGACTCGATGGGCTGAAGGGCCTTTTTCTGTGCCATAGACCTCTATGACTCTATGACCCTTGGATGTTGATAGAATTTTATTCAGGTGAGAGAATATAATCAGACCATGAGAGCCAGGCTATGACCTGCAAACAGTGAGAGACTGGGACTGGATGTTCTGTGAAGAATAACTTGACCTCAGTGAAGTTCAAAGAAATGTGCCAGCCATTGAACCTCTGTCTGGAGTAGTCAATGGAGGAGCTCGCTTCCCGTCTCATCACATAGAGCAAAACAAATGCTTGGAATTCAAAGGTGGATATTTCATAAAATTTATCATCTTCACAGCATTGTCTAGCACCTCCTTCAAGTTGGTAGGTATGTTTTTGGCAGTGATTGCTACCCAATGCTGCAATGCACCAAAGTCACATGACTGCACTGATACAGGTCACTGTACTGCCAACCGTTGACTTAACTTCATTGATGCAGAGATCAACACGTTGTGACCAGGTTATATCCTGTTGATGTATGAAGCTGTCAAGCAATCAAAATATCTCCTCAGCTGTCCTTCTGGGAGGCAGCATCTGGCAAAACACAATGCCCTCCTGTATTTAACCTTCATAAATATACCTCATGGACACCAGAAGGGGAGATAAATCTGTCATGTCTGTTAATTTATTTGGCTGCAGCACAAAATACTGGCTATGAATGACACAGTTGACGAATTGAGTCAGGACATCATTGACCATGTCATGAATTTGAAGTGACCATGTGTTGTTTGATAACGGTACTTGCTGAATGAATGTTTGGACATTCTTTCCAAGCACTCTGCTTTTCATGTCTGCAGCCACAGGTAGTATTAGTAGCTCTGCTATGGTGTGCTGATTGCACAATCTTCATTACCACTCGCAACTCCTCAGATACTGAAGCAGTCCACGTCCAAATGCGGCAAGACCTGGAAAGTATCCAGGCTTGGGCTGACAAGTGGCAAGCAACATGTGTAGCACACAGGTGCCAGGCAATGACCATCTCCAACAGAAGAGAATCTAACCATTACCCCTTGACATTCAATGGCATTATCATCGCTGAATCCCCCACTATCAACATCCTGGGGGTTACCATTGACCAGGAACAGAACTAGACTGGCCATATAAATATTGTGGCTACAAGAGCAGGTCAGAAGCTAGGAATCCTATGATGATTAACTCACCTCCTGACTCCTCAAAGCCTGTCCGCCATCTACAAGACACAAGTCAGAAGTGTGATGGAATACACTTGCCTGGATGAGCTCCAACAACACTCAAGAAGCTTGACACCATTCAGGACAAAGCAGCCCACTTGATTGGCACTCCTGCAATGATGTCCTGGAGCTGAGATGACTGACTTCCAACAACCACAACCATCTTCCTTTCTGCTAAGTATGACTCCAGCCAGTGGAGGAGTTTTCCCCCTGATTCCCATTGACTTCAGTTTTGCTCAGGCTCCTTGATGTCACACTCGGTCAAATACAGCCTGCCATATTGCAACAGCTGTCAGTTTCTTCTCATACTCCCTCTATAACCATCTTTTTCATTTCCTCTCTGACCTTTCTCTGTTCAGCCTAGCTGTCACTCCTATTATCAATCTGAAATCTTGTTATATGCTCCATCTTACACTCTATCTCTTCCATCCTTTAGGGAATCCTGGATTTGTTTCTCAAACCTTTTCCCCTTATGGGAATGTACCTTGACTGTACCTGACCTATCTCCTCTTTAAAGGCAGCCTATTTTTCTGTTATAGTTTTGTCTGCCAGGTTTTGATTCTAGATTACCTCGGTCAGACCCATTCCCACCCCGCTGAAATTAGCCCTCCCACAATAAATTATTTTTACTCTAGATTTCTCCTAGTCCTTTAACACATCTGACATAAATACTAAGATAATTTTTTCCTAAAAGTTCCCTCACAGACACTTGATCCACTTGACGCACCTCATTCCCCAGAACCAGATCTATATGTCGGAATGAATACTTATCGATGTAGAATATTCTCCTGAACACAATTCCTAAACTCTTCCTTCTCTTGGCCCTTTACACTTTTACAATCCCAGTCTATAATTGGGATCATAAAAGTCCCACATTATCACAATTCTATAGTTTTTGTGCCTCTCTGAATTCCTTACAGATTTGTTTCTCTCTATCTTACCCAGTAGTTGGAGGCCTATAGAATACACTCAATATAGTGGTATCTTTATTGTTTCTTAACACTAACCGAATAGATTCTATCTTTGACTCTTCCAGAACACTATCTCTCTATAGCACCATCATACGTGAGGTATTTGAAGCCAGAGTTTCAATAATGATGAGAACAATAATTGTGCAGTGTGTGAATGGGAGGAGGCGGTGTGAAATGTGGTTTAATGATTGTAGGGGATTGAAGGGAAGTGGGGGAGGGGCACATTATGAGTAGCGAGGCTGGAGGTGGCAGAAGTGTGAGGAGAGAGTAGTTCAGCTGAAAGGTAAGATTTTTACCTGGGCGATTCTGCTGAGGTCATTGAATTTCTTTCCGCTTTGCAATCATCGCTAAGCTCCTGGCATTAACCTCCTTGATGTCCTCTTCCCCCAGGCGGTGGAGCTGTTGCTTGCATGGACCAGGGCCCTGGTGCCCTGCCTGAACCTCTTGCAGCCATTTCGTCTCTAGCAAAGCTTTCCTGGTATCTGCAGCCAGGATGCATCTCCACTTTAGAAAGTGATTGGCTGCTTCAAGTTGCATCAATACTCCCAATTTTCAGACTATGCCCCCCCCCTCAAAAAAAGCATGCAAGAAATGAAAGTCCCTTGTCTAGCTCATGATGATAAGACATCGACCAACTCACTGTCATTTCTGTGACCACAATAAAGAACATTCTAAAGTTTATGTATGACATGATAATAAAGAAACACTAATTTACACTGATCATAATCCACTCACGTTCATTGAGAAACTTAAAACTCGAAATGCGAGATTGTTTAGATTAGAGTCTATTGTTTCAGCCATTCAATGTAAAGATTGTTCACATTGCCAGTCAAGATAATGTGATCACGGATGCATTGTCCCGGGTATAAGTGGGAAGGATGGATGAATAAATTAAAGTTTCATGTTTTGTTATGCATGTGTCACATACCTTGTGATGAAATGCATTTTTAAAATGGTGTTGCCTCCTTTTTAAGGGCGGAGGCATGTAAATAACCTATTTTCATTTTCCTGGACTGTTGCTTTAAAATTGGACTGTGGCTTTGAAAACTAACATGGCTGCAGTTTGAAAGACATGTTTGCTAGAATAGGATGAGGAATATCTACAATGTTGCTCTGCCGGGCCATAGTGTGCCATAAAAGAACAGCATGATGCCGGAAAGGAGTGCTGGACGACAACATTTTAATTGGCTCCTGACCAGGTGACCAGGGTTCTGTGTGGTAACAGTGCAGGGATTACAGATCCTAGCCCACAAAGAGGGAAGACCTAAAATCTCTCTCTCCTCTGTTTGTAAGATTCCAGTAATTCTACCATAGTAACTCGCTGGCTATTCCTCACAACTCTGTAACCTGCTTTCTCTGAAAACCCCTGTCAAGAGGAAAAGGGGAAAAATCACCAGTAGAGACATTGAAAAGCAAGTTTTTCAACCAGTGAATCACAGACTGAAAGTGTTGGGATACCATCTCGTGTCATCAACAACAAACTGCAAGGAATTTGGAAGACTTCAATCAAGTCCTGTACTCCAGATTGGTGTTATTGAACTGTTTTATCTCACCCTTAAATCTATGTGTACGGGTGTGTGTGTGTGTGTGTGTGTGTGTGTGTGTGTGTGTTTGTGTAAAGGGGTTCAGGAAAGGGTAGAGTTTAGGTTACAGAGTTAGAAATTAGCAGTTCATATTTCTTTCTTTTGCCTCTGGTTAAAGACAATTTGTTCAATAAGGTTATTTACTTTTTAAGTTTACAAACCTGCTGCTCGTATTTCTGTTAACCTAAATTAAACAGTTAGGTAGAATTGGGGAAATCTGGTGGTTTGGTCAAACTTTTCATATTTGTTGTGGCTCGGGGAACAGTGGGGCTTGTTATTACAATGCACTAGGCCCAGTGAGTGGTGACACCACCTAAGTAGCCCTCTGCAAGCTCAATTTTGGGATTTGGTCAAATATCTGGAACAATGGGTAGCATTTTCCCCCTTTCGGGGTGGGGGAGCGATGTGCGGGGGTGAGCTCAGGTGGGTGCAGACCGATCAGCGCCCCCGATCAGGTCTGCGCTGCCATTTTACGTGGGCGGGTGAATTAAGGCCCGCTCAGCATGACACATGCCCGGAAGCGCTGTGCGCTCCCTGTGCAGGGAGGTGGGGGGGGGGACGTTCCCTGAGTCGGGAGTGCACTCTTTCACGCATGCTTACGAAAGAGCACAGAAATCTCCCTGAGGCACAGAGCTGTCTCAGGGAGATTTGTTTAAGTTCCAAAAATTTTAATAAAGAAAAAAAGTTTCAAGACATGCCCCCCACATGTGACAGTGTCACATGAGCTGGGACATTGTCAATGAACTTTAATGAAAAAGTTTATTTAATTTATAAAGCCTTCATGAAACCTCTTCCCGCCCGTGGATGAAAATGTGAAGGCCGCCTGAGCTCTTGGCCTGCCCCCCGCCAACCTTAAGGTGGGACAGACAGCTTTCTCGATAGGCTTAATTAGTTCATTAATGGCCTTAACCACTGGCCTTTGACAGTTCAGTAGGCGCGCAGCCGAAAGATGCGCAGTGATGTCGGGATGCCCTGCCCCTGCTCACAGAGACAAAGATTCGGCCCAATGTGTCTTATCTACATCGCTGATGGCTGACATGGTTACAGGAATCATGGCTTGGTTGACCCTAGCTGCTTGGCACATGTAGACACTGATGTTGGTCTCGTGTTTATATATTTAATCAGGCTATTGGAACATGTTGGGTAAACATGAAACCTGCAGCTGTTGAAAGCTCAAAGCCTGCCATCACTACTTAATGAATTCCAGACAGACAGATTTGATCTGAAAACAAGTGCTCTTGTTTACTTGGCCATTCCAAACTCCTCCAAACTGCAGCTTTGAACTGTTCCTTTAATTCCTGGAGTTGAGATTTCTCCTGCTGCCGCACATTGGATGGCAGACGTGGAGGTAAAATGTTAACGAGCTGCCTCAGTTAAAATGCTATTGTGAAGCGCTGAACTTACTTACAGGTATCCACCCATCACATAACACTGCCTCCCCCCCATGCCCACAGCTATCGTCTCCACCCTATTGTGCCTGTTCCCAATGCATCTCCACATTAACACCACACAAGTGCCAGGCAATGACCATCTCCAACCAGACAGAATCTAACCATCGCCCCTTGACGTTCCAATTGCATTACCATCACTGAATCCCCCACTATCAACATCCTGCGCGTTGATTGGAGGGTAGCTAATGTAACCCCACTATTTAAAAAGGGAGGTAGAGAGAAAACAGGGAATTATAGACCAGTCAGCCTGATGTTGGTAGTGGGGAAAATTCTAGAGTCCATTATAAAAGATTTAATAGCTGAGCACGTGGAAAACAGAGGCAGAATCGGACAGAGTCAGCATGGATTTATGAACGAAAATTTATGCTTGACAAATCTACCGGAATTTTTTGAGGATGTAACCAGTAGAGTTGATGAGGGGGAGCCAATGGATGTGGTTTATTTGAAGGCTTTCAACAAAGTCCCACATAAGAGATTACCGTGTAAAATTAAAGCACATGGGATTGGGGGTAGTGTATTGAGATGGATAGAAAACTGGTTGGCAGACAGGAAACAAAGAGTAGGAATAAACAGGTCTTTTTCCGAATGGCAGGCAGTGACTAGTGGGGTACCGCAGGGATCGGTGCTGGGACCCCAGTTATTCACATTAATGATTTAGATGAGGGAACTAAATGCAATATCTCCAAATTTGCAGATGACACAAAGCTTGGTGGGAGGGTGAGCTGTGAGGAGGATGCAGAGATGTTTCAGTGTGATTTGGACAAGCTGAGTGAGTGGGCAAATGCATGGCAGATGCAGTATAATGTGGATAAATGTGAGGTTATCCACTTTGGTAGCAAAAACAGGAAGGCAGATTATTATCTGAATGGCTACAGATTGAGAGAGGGGAATGTGCAATGAGACCTTGGTGTCCTTGTACACCAGTCACCGAAGGTAAGCATGCAGGTGCAGCAGGTAGTAAAGAAGGCCAATGGTATGTTGGCCTTCATAGCCAGAGGATTCGAGTACAGGAGCAGGGATGTTTTGCTGCAATTATACAGGGCCTTGGTGAGACCACACCTGGAATATTGTGTGCAGTTTTGGTCTCCTTATCTGAGGAAGGATGTACTTGTATAGCGAAGGTTTACCAGACTGTTTCCTGGGATGCCGGGACCGACATATGAGGAGGGATTGAGTCGGTTAGGATTATATTCGCTGGAGTTCAGAAGAATGAGGGGGAATCTCGTAGAAACCTATAAAATTCTAACAGGAATAGACAGGGTAGATGCAGGAAGGATGTTCCTGATGGTGGGGAGTCCAGAACCAGGGGTCACAGTCTGAGGATATGGGGTAGACCATTTAGGATTGAGATGAGGAGAAATTTCTTCACCCAGAGAGTGGTGATCCTGTGGAATTCGCTACCACAGAAAGTAGTTGAGCCCAAAATATTGCATGCTTTCAGGAAGGAGTTAGATATAGCTCTTGGAATGAAAGGGATCAAAGGATATGGGTAGAAAGCAAGAACAGGCTATTGAGTTGGATGATTGGCCATGATCATAATGAATGGCAGAGCAGGCTCGAAGGGCCGAATGGCCTACTCTTGCTCCTATTTTCTATGTTTCTATGGGCAGAATTTTGCCCTTGGTTGGCAGGGGGGGTGGGCAGCCAAACTCTGCCGCTGAAACTGGGCCCGCCGCCATATTGAGTGGGCGGGCCAATTAAGGCCCATGCAGCGGTCTGCCCAGCAACCAAGGACAATGTCACATGAGATGGGACATGTTAATAAGAAACACATAAACTTTATGAAACTTTTTAAAAACAGACATAAAACCTCATCCTGCCGGTGGATGAGGTTTCATGTATAATCAGGAGCCCGCTGGGGTTCCTGGCCTGCCCATTGGCCATTGACAGGTTGACGGGCCCGCAGCTGATTTCGCTGTCCGCCCACCTTCCTGAAAAATTAAAGGGATCAGGATGATGTCGGGGTTTCTCCTGACTTCATCCCGCGTCATTTTCCTGTCAGCAAGCGGACCCCACCCCCAAATTGCGGACGGGAAAATCCTGGCCTTATGTTACCATTAATAGAAACTAAACTGGGCTAGCCATATAAATAAAAACAAAAAGTGCCGGAAAAACTCAGCAGGTCTGACAGCATCTGTGGTGAGAGAAACAGAGTTAAAGTTTTGAGTCTGTATGACTCTTCTTCAGAGCCATATAAATATCATGGCTACGAGAGCAGGTCAGAGGCTAGGAATTCTGCAATGAGTAACTCACCTCCTGATTCCCCAAGACCTGTCCACCATCTAAAAGGTACAAGTCAGGAGTGTGATGGGATACTCTCCACTTACCTGGATGAGTGCAGCTCCAACAACACTCAATTTAAATTCCACCAGCTGCTGTGATGGGATTTCAACCCATGTCCCCGAAGCATCAGCCTGGGCCTCTACATTACTAGTCCAGTGACATTACCACTATGCCACTGTCCTCCCCTATTGTTGACAGAGCAAGGATTGGGAGGGAGGCAACTGGGAGTAGAAATAAAATAAAAAGCATTCACCGATTGGTGGGATGTGACAAGTGGTGATTGCCAGGGATCTGTACTGGGGTCTTAGCTTATTAGCTGTTTGGGTATGTAGATTGGTTTGTAAAATGTGTATGTTTTATATGAAGTTTAAGAGAGGCTTGTCTATTGCTGTTTGCAGATGACACTAAGTTAGAAAGCGTAGCAAGTTGTATAAATGGGATCAGGGAGTTTAAAAAGGGACATAGACTAAGTGAGCGGACAAAATGGTGGCAGATGGAATGTGTGCTGATCCACTTTGTATCTGAGAAAGATAGATGGGGAAACTATTCTTCATGGTGAAAGATGAGGAGCTTGGGAGAGAAAGGGATTTGGGCGTCCAGTAAACCAATTTCAAAAAACCTACTAAAATAACCCTAAAGGCTAATAGAATGTTGGCCTTAAGTAGTAGTCAATAGAATACCAGTGAAACAGTGAAGCTGTTCCATTACATTTTGCTTCGTAGCTACTTAAATTCTTAGCAGCTGCTTTATTTCATTTTTTTCTTTGTTCTTTCATGGGATGTGGGTGTTGCTGGCTTGTTGTCCATCCCTAATTGCCCTTGAAATGAGTGGCTTGCTGGGCCATTTCAGTGGGTCTGGAGTCACACGTAGGCCAAACCAGGTAAGGACGGCAGATTTCCTTCCCTAAAAGGTGAACCTGATGGGTTTTTACAACAATCAACGGTAATTTCATGGTCACCAAAACTGAGACTAACTTTATATTCCAGATTTATTAATTGAATTTAAATTGCACTGGTTGCCATGGTGGGATTTGAACCCATGTCCCTGGTGCCTCTGGATTATTAGCTCAGTGACATAACCACTATGCTACCATCTACCAACCAACACCCAGCCCCTCCCAGCACCGGCCCCAATCGCTTGTTTAATATCACCGGCTGGTGTATATGGGCAACTTTCCCATTGTCTGCCTTTGGCTTGGTTTATTTGCTTCACTATTTACCGAATCAGATAAATTTATGGGCCCTCCTGACTGGGAATATTCGATATCTGATGTTTGTTTTCTTCAGTTGAGTGGCAGACTGTCACAAACGTGATAGCTATCAATGGACAGATTGTGGTTTTGTTAATAAAAACTTTAGTGGATTAAGTATTTGCAGAAGGACAATGATAGACCTGGTCGAGCAGCAAATCCCTAATGGGTTTAGATGAAGTAGATGGGAGGAAGTTTGTGTGCAGCATAAACACTGGCATG
The DNA here is from genome assembly GCF_017639515.1 of Carcharodon carcharias. Taxonomy (NCBI): domain Eukaryota; kingdom Metazoa; phylum Chordata; class Chondrichthyes; order Lamniformes; family Lamnidae; genus Carcharodon; species Carcharodon carcharias. Next base: position 115,281,047 of record NC_054482.1, read on the forward strand.
GACTAATTGGATGGAATGGTCTGATTTCTGGACTGCTTTGTCATTCTAAGTAACTCCCATGCACTCCCTGTATCTTATCTTGCACCAAATCCCCTTCACTCGTTGCCCTTATACTTCTTGACCTACACTGGGAACTCGTCTGACAATGTTTCAATTTTCAAACTTTCATCCTTCCCTTCAGATGCCTCCACAGCCTTACCCCCCCTATCTCTGTAATCTCTTCCATCCCTTCAACTCTCCGAGATATCTGCACTGCTCTAATTCTGGTCTCTTGTGCATTTGCCTAACTGTTCCAATGTTGGCGGCCGTGCTTTCAGCTGCCTGAGACCCAAGCTCTGGAACTCCCTCCCTAAACCTCTCGGTCTCTCTGCCTCTCTTTTCTCTGTTAAGGCAGTCCTTAAAACCTACCCCTTTGACTGTCGCTCAGTGTCAAATTTTATTTGATGATGGTTCCTGTGACACTTTGCAACCTTAAAAGTGCTGGATAAATGCAATTCAATATTGTTGCAAGTGCCTGCGAAGCCATTGACTGTCTTCAGGAGAGGAGAAAAGGAAATGGCAGGAAATTTCAATGGACAGGCAAACTGCCAGGCTTCTTTACAAGCCTTCCCTCCTCCCTGCCCTGATTTTCTTATGTTCCGTGCACTCAAGTCAATGCAATAGCCATAGGCACATTGACAGGAAACTCTGCTCCAGAATGTGTTGTGGTTCCACTTCAGGATAAAACTGATTTCCACAGAGATTAGAGAAATTTCTTATTTCAGAATCAGAATAACACGAATGAACTGGGAAGGAAAACATAATTGTATATTTATGCAAGATACGATAAAGGATGCTCAACAGGAAATTGCTAAGTGCTTTGGAATTCCATGACAATTACAATGGATTTGAAATATAAAACAGCATGAAAAATCTTCCTCAATAATTCTTAGAATTTCAGCCTACGTCTGTTACTGAGGAAGTTCATCAAATATTTCAAATATGTTTAATCTGAAACTGAACTGGACCAGCCATATAAATACTGTGGCTATAAGTGCAGGTCAGAGGTTAGGAATCCTGTGACAAGTAACTCACCTCCTGATTCCCCATAGCCTGTCCACCATCTACAAGGCACAAGTCAGGAGTGTGATGGGATACTCTCCACTTGCTTGGATGAGTGCAGCTTCAACAACACTCAAGAAGCTTGACACCATCCAGGACAAAGCAGCCCGCTTGATTGGCGTCCCATCCACCACCTTAAACTTTCACTCCCTCCAACACCAACGCATAGTGGCAACAGTGTGTACCATCTACAAGATGCACTGCAGGAATTCACCAAGGTTCCTTAGACACCCTCCAAACCTTCCAAACCCACAACCTCTACCATTTAGAAGGACAAGGGCAGCAGATGCATGGGAACACCACCACCTGCAAGTTCCCCTCCAAGCCACTCACCATCCTCACTTGGAGATATATCACTGTTCCTTCACTGTCGCTGAGTCAAAATCCTGAGACTCCCTTCCTGATAGCACTGTGGGTGTACCTACACCACACGGACTGCAGTGGTTCAAGAAGATGGCTCACTGCCACCTTCTGAAGGGCAGTTAGGGATGGGCAATAAATGCTGGCCCAGCCAACGAAGCCCACATCTCCTGAATTTAAAAAAAATTGCCCTTTTTCTACCATCTTAGCAAAGATAAAGAGTGATGATTAGATCCATTGTTTGCAAAAGGAAGTTTCTAAATCACAGATAAAACACAACAGAATACTGCTGTCTGAAGAGAACAGGACACAATGCGGATTCACTAGAATGAGAACGGGGACTAAAAAACTCAAATAATGGGGACAGGTGGCATAGTCCTGGCTTGTTCGATGGTTCAGTAAATTCACTTCACCCGCAGTCCAACATCTCTAACAGTGAAGAAACATCTTTGAGTCAACGGATCCAGTGAGGGAATAAAACTGAGTATTCATGGCAGAGATCAGGTTTTTGTTGCAAATGAAGGTTACATGGAAATCATATTACAGCTGTAGAGAGTTCTGGTCCAATCCCATTTTCAGTAACTGTGTTCAAGTCTTGGCAACACAGCTCAGGAACACTTGACCTTGGAGGGGGCAATGCCAATCCAGCAGACTGGTGCTGGGATCGAAAGGGTTAAACCATGAAGACAGATTGCATAGGTTCAGCTGTATTCCCTTGAGTATAGAATTTTAAAGGGTTATCTAATTAAGGTAATTAAAGGAGTATATTGGGTAGATTTAGAGAGGAACAATTTCCTTTGTTGGGGGAGACCAGAACAAGGGAGAATAATCTTAAATTAGAGCCAGGATGTTTAGGAGTGATGTCAGGGAGCATTTCTTCACACAGAGCAATGAGAATCTGGAACTCTCTTTCCCCAAAAAGCAGCTGATGCTGGGAGTCAATTGAAAACTGAGACTGAGACATTGTTTTAGGTAAAAGGTACTAAAGATTTCAGAATGGAGTTAAAGTACAGATCAAACATGATCCAATTGCAGAAGAGGTTCAAGGGATTGAAAGACCTCCTCCTGTTCCCACATCCCTAGAATGAATTGGCTGATTTAAAGTCCCTCAGAATGACTTACAAAAGAACAAGTCAAGGTGTCATTTATATCTGCATCAGATATTGAGCTCATGGCTTTTGGTTGTCATCCTGGATCTGGGAGATTCTTGAATGGTTGATGCGGTGGATGGGGACAGGTAGGTCTGGGGATCACAGGCCGCAAGGCAGCTGGGGGGGTCACAGACTGCAGGTTATGCTGGGGGTCACAAATTGCAGGATATGCTGGGGGTCACAGACTGTAGTCCAGCTGGGGCGTCACAGGTTGCAGGATATGCTGGGGGTCAGAGATTGTAGTCTAGCCAGGGTCACAGACTGCAGGGATATGCTGGGGGTCACAGACTGCTGTCTAGCCAGGGTCACAGACTCCAGATCATGCTGGGGGTCACAGATTGCAGGATATGCTGGGGGTCACAGAATGTCGTCTAGCCAGGGTCACAGACTCCAGATCATGCTGGGGGTCACAGACTGTAGTCTATTCAGGGCCTTAGGGAGGTCTGCTGGGGGTCATCCAGAAGGTTAAAAAACAGTTAAAAACTAGGAAATAAGAATACTGGTCTTGTATACCTTAAAATGGAACACCAGTAAAAACTAGGAAATAAGAATTTTGGTCCAAACTGTTTTCTCCTTCAGGGCACAAACTACAGACTAGCCAGGGTCACAAGCTTCAGGATAGCCCAGTTCAGACTGAACTCCTTGGTACTTTCTGCTGCTTATCATGTCCCATTCTTGTGTAGTGATGTTTTGAAGATTTCCTCTTGTTATTTTTGCAGAGTATTATTTCCCTTTCGGAAACTGTCAATGGGAGACGACTTCCCTTCTGGGACTTAGCAATTGAGTTGACAGCTGAACATTCTGCACTGACCCAAGCTGATTATCTTCCACTGCTACACACTGCAGACTCGAGTGTGGGGAGTTAATATTTTACTCTGCATGGATTTGTGCCTTAACCTAAAATGCTGCTGTTACATGGTTTCCTCTGATGCTGGGGACAGTGGAGAGTCCAGGACACAGAGGCATGACGCTGAAACGAGTTATGGGTTGAGGTCAGGAAGCATTTCTTCACACAAAGGTTAGTGGAAACCTGGAACTCTCTCCATCAAAAAGCAGTTGAGGCTGGGGGGTGGGGGTGGGGGGGGAGCCTGGATATTTCCAAACTGAGATTGAGACATTGTTAGGAGAGGGTATTAAAGGTTACAGAAACAAGGTTGGTAAATGGAGTTAAGATATAGATCAGCCATGATCTAACTGAATGTTGGAACATGTTTGAGAAGCTGAGTGACCTGCTCGTTTTTCATTAAGGCTTTTAGAAGCAGCTAGCTGGAGAAGCAACTTTAATCTTTCTGAGCCACAACATTACACATTTTTGGCTGAGTGACAAGAAAACACGGTAGATCTATCATATCTCATAGAATTTCGTAATTATCTGAATGCTTTGATCTTACCACTGACACGATCACAGTTAACAAACTCCTAATGTGGAGTTTATCTGCATGGTTAGATTTACTGCTAAAGTCAAAAGAAAAACTATTTGAGAAAAGAAAACGCAAAATGACTGTTAGGAGTCTGACGTTTTAGTGTTAGCTTGGTTTTGTTCGTAGCACTCTAGTGAGTCAGAAAGTTAAGGGGCTTGTATCCCAACCCAATAGCTGAGCAAATAACCTCGGCTGACATTTCTGTGCTGTACGGAGAGAGTGCTGCGCTGTTGAAGGTGCCATCTTTCAAATGTGGTAAGGCTTTATTTGTTCTTTCAGGTGAACGTAAAAGATCCCATGGCACATTTTGAAGAAGAGGAGCAGAGGAACTTTCACTTTTTCCTGGCCAATGTTTATACCTCAATCACTGAAACAGGTTAATCAACCTTTTATCACATTGCTATTTAAAGATCTTGCTGTGAAGACTGATTGTCGTTTTTGCCCACATAACCTCCAAGATATCCGTGCTCCTCCAATTCAGGCCGCTTGGGTATCCCTGATTTTAATGGCTCTACCACAGACGGCCAAGCTTTCGGATGCCTGGGCCCTCAACTCTGGAATCTCCCTAAACCTCTCCACTTCTCTCTCCTCCTTTTGAGAGCTGCCTTAAGACCTACGTTTGGTCACCTCATTTAATGTGTGGCTTAGTGCAAAATTCTGTTTGATTATGTAAGAAACTTTTTGGATTATTTTACCACGTTAAAGGCAATGTCCCTCTAAGCTGCGTAGCGAGCACAGCAGTCCTCACACAGGCTATGTGGTCCCTTTTTCAGAACTGTAGGATCAAGAAATTTGACAAAGCAATTTTCACTTTTTGATATGTTTTATCTGTTTAGTGTCATACTGGCAATTTTTGGCTAAAAATGTGAAGTATTTCAAAGTGCAACAGATCTTTAGACTGGAACTCTGGGGTAAAGGTCTCATTTTTAGTTGCAAAAGCCAAAAAGGGCCAAGATCCAGCAGTTAGCTCACAAGCAGAAAAATGTCGGGGGTTTTTTGGCCCTTTTTGTTTCTTAGATCTGAATCTCTCAGTTAGCCACTTCCGAGGCTATGAGCAATTTCATCTTCAGAAATGGGACCAAATGAAAAAGAAACACTCATCCAAATTATCTGACTCAAAATAGAATAATTTTACTGGCTGATTGTGGGTTGGAATGATGGTGAAGGCGGTGACCCCGGGGCCGTGGATTAAAGTTGTGTCTCGACATGAGAACACAACACACAGTACTGGCTCTGGATTGTCAGTCTGAGGGAGTGCTGCACTGTTGGAGGGTCCGCACTGAGAAGGCACTGCACTGGGGGAGGGTCAGTGTAATAACACCCTCTAGTGGCCATTTGTATATGTATGTATGTATGTAAAAATCAAACTGGAATAAACCAGTTTAGTTGAGTATTGGAACTCCGTGTGTGTGTGCTCCAGTGTTTCTGTCCATGCACAGTCTTGTGACATTGTGACAGGATTACAGATTCCCAAGCTGAACACATTTGATTGGAGTAGCTTTCAGGAAACCAATAGGGGAACTGTGAGGTTTTTGTCCTGAGAAAGAGGCTAAAAATCTGGTTTTGGAAAAAAGGCTGTTTGTGCACATGGGTTGACTGACCTTCGAAGATGGTCAACAGGTATTATTGGGCAATTGGGAGAGTACAGCTATGACCAAGAGACTTTTGGTCCATATGTGGAGTGGCTCAAGAGGTTTTTCATTGCTAATAATATCCTCAAAGATCCTGATTAGCCACATGTTAATCTGGCAGTGGGGGAAAGTAAAAGGGCGATATTTCTGACTGAAGCAGGCCCAAGAATTTGTTTGCCCCTGCTAAGCCAAAAGACAGGCCGTTGTTGGACAATCTGTGTAAACTTCAGCAGCATGACAGCCCCAAGCCATGGGATGATCAGAAAGCTATCGGCTTGGAACAGGGAATCAGTTGCCTAATGAGAACATTGGAGAGTTTACCATGGCTTTGAAAAAGCTGTCCATTCATTGTCATGTTGGTGTATTTCAAGCGGGAGCATTGTGGGACAGATTTGTGTGTGGTTTAAAAAGCGAATGCATTCACAGTAAGTTGCTGACATTGCCAAAGTTAACGTTCGGTGTAGCTCACCAAACAGCATTGTCCATGGCAGAATGTGACCCGAGAGAAAGTCAGGGTTAATGACTGCCAGTCGTCTGCTGAAGTACATAAGCTGCAGCTGAGTTAGCAGAAGGATCCAACGACAGCAGTTAGTCATAGCAGAGGTGTGACAAAGTCCTGTTCGTGGTGCTTAGGCCAACATTAGGCACAGTGTTGTCCATTTGTGGGGGCAGAGAGCCAAAGTTGCAAGAAGAAGGGCCATCTTGCCAAAGGCATGTCGGAAGAAGGTAAACGGAGAAAATGCTGGCTGGAGGAAACAGCAGTCACTGCTCACGGCTGTCAAACAGCAGCAGGTCAATGAGAGGTCAGGTGAGGCCCATACGATCCAAAGTGGTGTTGGATGGAGCTCCGATAAACATTGAGGCCGACACTGGGGCATCAGTTGGCATGATTCCTGAATCGCTGTATCATGAAAAGTTGAGTCAACATCCACTGCAGAGTTCATGCATAGAATTATGAAGTTACAGAGGAGAGAAAATTCCCATAATGGGAAGTGTGTTGGTTCCAGGGCAATAGACACAATTGCCCATCGTTGTAGTGAAAGGTAAAAACCCAGACTTGTTAGGAAGGATAAAAACAAAAATAAAAACAAAAAAACTGCGGATGCTGGAAATCCAAAACAAAAACAGAATTACCTGGAAAAACTCAGCAGGTCTGGCAGCACCGGCGGAGAAGAAAAGAGTTGACGTTTCAAGTCCTCATGACCCTTCGACAGAACTTGCGTTCGAGTCCAAGAAAGAGTTGAAATAAGTTATTTCAACTCTTTCTTGGACTCGAACGCAAGTTCTGTCGAAGGGTCATGAGGACTCGAAACGTCAACTCTTTTCTTCTCCGCCGGTGCTGCCAGACCTGCTGAGTTTTTCCAGGTAATTCTGTTTTTGTTTTGTTAGGAAGGAGTTGGTTAATAGCATTTATGTTAAACTGGAACAAGCTTTCCCATGTAGAAGTGAAATTCACAATGCAAGAAGACATGATCACCAAATTCCCTCAGGTGTTTAGTGAAACTGGCAAACTGATTCAAGGATATAAGACTGAAGTACAGGTTCTCATGACAGCAGATCACAACCCAAATTACTTATGGACATATTGAGCTTTTTAAGTTAGACTTTTTTTAAAAAAGACCTACAAACAAAAGCCGGGCTAAGAACGTGAAATAACCACTTTCTGTAAAATTCCTATGTGGATTAGACTTGACCAACTAGTCCAGAGAGAACACAGAATGTTGCATTTAAAAAAGGCATCAAGCCTACTTCAGATAGAAGGGAGAGATGCAATGCAAAAGACTGAACTTTAATCTCCTGTGGTTGCAGAGACAATGGAGGCGGATTACCACATCTCAGCTGAAACCATCTCTCGTTGAGTTATATCTCACTATGTGGAAATCACCTGAGTTGAAAGAAAGTAGATTCTGGGAGAAAGACATGTTTGTTTTTTCCCTTCCAGGAATACACAAGAAAATAGGCTAAAAAGCCAGCTGCAAAACTGATCGGTGTGTTCTGGCTCTGGTGTGCAAGTGTGTGCCATGAAGGTCACAGCAGAAGAACATCAGCTAGACATTCCTGCAGCTTGCGTTCTTGCACGCCCGCTCTCTCACCCGGTCTCTCGTCTCCGCCCTCGTGCGCTCACTCTGGCTGGAGGCAAGTCAGCAAAGCCGCAGTCAAAAGGAAATGAAGCCAACCTGCTGGACCAAGTGTCTCCAAAGCAACTGCTCAACTGCCAAAGTCAGCTCCGCTGGAATCACCCAACTTAAAAACTGCAACATCAAGTCATATTTCACTATTAGCGCACACATGCGGTGCAGTGGTTAGCACTGCTACCTCACAGCTCCAGGAATCTGGATTCAATTCTGACCTTGGGTGTCTATCTGGGTGGAGTTTACACGTTCCCTCCATTTCCGCCGGGTGCTCCGGTTTCCTCCCATTGTCCAATGATGTGCTGGTTAGGTGGATTGGCTATAGTAAATTGCCCGTGTGTGTGTGTGCCCTGTGATGGACTGATATCCTGTCCTGGGTGTACCCTGCCAAGCGCCCTGTCGGGACAGGCTCTGACGCCCCACGACCCTGAATTGGATGAAGCGATTCTGGAAAAGTGAGTGAATGTGCACCAGGGGCTGCCGTTTGGTGTTTCTTCAGCCCCTAGAATTTCAAGGAGCGATGAACCAAATTTTGCAAGAAATTCCGGGAGTAGTATGCTATTTGGATGCCATAGTTATTTCAGCTCCAAACAGGCAGATCCATGATTACAGGTTGAATCAGGTGCTCCAATGTTTGGAAAAGCCTGGAGTTCAGGCAAAGGCACACAAATGTGAAATGTTTCAAAACTCTGCTGAATATTTGGGTTACATCGTAGACAAAGATGGGTTACATCCTAACAAGAGTAAGGTTCAAGCAATAAGAAATGCACCACATCCTCACAAAATATCTCTGAGCTCAGATCTTTTGTGGGCTTAATCAATTAATACAGTAAATTCATACCAAATTTGGCAGCCTTATTGCATGAACTCTCAAGGAATGGTGCTTTGTGGAATTGTTCAGGGGAGTGACTATGACAACACATTCTAGTTGTGTAAAAGTCAATTGGTAGATGGTACAATGCTTCTACATTATGATGTGTCCAAAAAGGTTAAGCTGGCATGTGATACCTCTCCACATGGAATAGCTGCTGTGATCCCTCATGTGTTGGACAGTACTGAGGAGATCCCAAGTCCATTTGCCTCATGCAACCTCAGTGCCAGTGAGCGAAATTAAGCTCAGATATAACATGAAGCGTTGTCTTTGATTTTTAGCATAAGAACTAGAGGGCACAGATTCAAAATAATTTGGCAAAAGGAGTAAAAGTGATTTGAGGAAAACGTTTTCACCCAGAGGGTGGTTGGAGTCTGGAATGAACTTCCTGAGAGGGTGGAGGAGGCAGGTTCGATTGAAATATTCAAAGGGGAGTTGGATTGCTATCTGGAGGGAAGGAATGTGTAAGGTTATGGGGATAAGTCAAGGGAGTGGGAGTAGGTAGGCTTCTCTTTCAGAGAGCCAGTGCAGACTCGATGGGCTGAATGGTCTCATTCTGCACTGAAAAGATTCTGTGTTTTCATAAATACTTGTATGGCCATATTTTTAAGATCGTCATGATAGGGGTAGAGCGAGAGAAAGAAGTCTGAAGTGGAACCAGAGGGTTAAGGTGAAAGGTCATCATCATCATTGGCTCAAGTGGCTACCAGGAAGAGTTGTGAAAATATGTGGGCCTCGCACATATTTGGTCAAGATGTTTGGAAGTGGAAAGGTTAGGTTTGTACATATGGGTCATGTTTTACCTTCAGAGGTTCATAAAGAAGCAGGAAGCTAGGATGAATCAAATGAGTCTGATGAGTTGAATAGTTGGGATACAAGTAGAGTAACTATAGTTACTCCAACATAAATTGTGCCTGAAACCAGTTGAGATCTGAGTCAGCGTTAGAGAGTCATGTCTGATGAAGTGAAAAATTCAATGAAAGGTAAAGGGCAAAATCAGTCTTTATTGGAGGAAACATCTCCTCAGATTCAGGACATGATGGGTCAAGGCACTTCTCCAAGTTCTGAAAGTTTGGGTCAAGAAAGGAGGTATCACCTTAAGAATAGGAAACCAGTAGTTAAGTTGGATTTTTATATAAATGAAAAACAAGAAACGTTTTTGAATTGTATGGATTTTAAAGATTGTGTAACCTTTTCATTAAGGAGGGAGGAGTATAACAGCACCCTCTTGTGGCTATTTGTGTACATGTGCATATAAACCAAAACTGGAATAAACTAGTTGGATATTAAACTCCATGTGTAAACAGCAGTGTTTTTGGCCTGCAAGGATATCACAGTCGGTTCTGACAGAGCACCGAACTGTGGAGGGTCAGCACTGAGGGGTGCCTGAGCATGGGGCTCGGGTGCCTGATGACTGTTGCCTTAATGCCAACATTGGTGCTTGATATCACCCCATGCACCGGTCCACAATCTGGCCGTTGATTTCATGGGCTCCATTTACTTAACAATGGGCAACTGGAAGCCCATTGTTAACAGTACCTATGTCTCCGGACTACAATGGGTCATTAAATCTCTTTCTGCACTGGATCCAGGTTCCGCAATGACTTCTTGGCTGCTCACGACTTCTGCCACTTCCAGCCATGCCTTCTTGGTTTTGGCTGATGGTTCCTTTCTCCAGTCTTCTGGATAGAGGACCTGCTTCTTTTTGCGGACTGTTTTCACAAGTCCTTCAAGGGAGGCATTGCTAAAGTGTGGGACAACCATTCTTTTTCCTGTAGCCATCTTAGCAGTGCCTTCTCAGATGTCCACCCCCATCTTTCGCTTCTGGGTTGCAGCTTGCCTGAATGCTCCACAGGCGCCTGCTAAAATCACAGCTGTGTAAAGGCTGCTGGCACTAGGACCCACCCGCCACCATTAATTGGACAGCTCCCTTGCCAGCAGCCCCTTAATTGGCTGTTGACGGGAAATTGCAGGTGGAAGTCCCTCCACCATCCCATGCACGTTGGCGATCCACTTCCCTCCTGATCTCGGGGACTCCGAAGCAAACGGTAAATTCCTGCCCATTGAGTCAGAGAGGAGAGCACTACCCACAGGGGCACAACTGATGCCGGGGCGCAATCCTGTGGATGCGATGGGGGGTCTCACCGGCCAGCTGGAGAACCAGCCAGAGACCAGCATTGCCTCCTTCGGCTCATGGTCGGCGGCCTTCCCCAATCAGGCAGAGCAGCGCTAGGCCTCTCCCTGGGGTCAGGAGGCCAGGGGCAAAAGTCCCGCCTGCCGAGGGGTGCTGGCCAATCAGAGGCTAGCAGCTCATTTGCTCAGCAGTGTGACTGGAGAAGCAGAGGCAGGATTGACATCCTCCTGAGGACCAGGATCACACAGCGATCCAGGTCAGCGGCAAGTACTTTTTGAAGTATAGTCACTGTTACAATGTCGGAAAGGTCCCTTTTTTCTGAGGAAAGATATACCTGTATTGGTATGGTCGCACCAAAGCTCTGAACAATTCCTAACAAGATTTACTTATTCTTGTACTCCAATCCTTTTACAATAATAGCCAACGTGTCATTTGCCTTCCTAATTGCTTGTTGTATCTGTATGCTAACTTTCTCTGTTCCTTTGTATGAGTGCACCCAAATCCCTCTGACTAGCAACATTTAGAAGTTTGAAATCTTTTTTTTAAAAAAAAAGGTTCTGCTTCTCTACTGTTGCTATCAAAGTGAATGGCTTCTCATTTGTAGATTTCCAGCCACTATTTCAAGCTGAAGTAGGCTCAGGACCCAGTGGGCAATGAGACACATGGGCCAGAGCTTAATATAAGTGCAGTTTATTCACCCAAGTTGCGTCTTCACTTTCAGAAATGAACAAGCAGTGGCCATTACTTTCCCACTGACCTCTTATCTTTCTCCATTCCTTTCTCTACACAACTAAAGCATTTCCCCATAGTCTTGCAAGCTGTGACTCCTCTCTGAATAAAGGCAATTAAGACCAACAACTTCCTAAAGATAAACTGCCTTTCATGTAAGTTCTTAAAGTTCTGTCCACATGTCCCTGTCTGCCTGATTTGGCTCTAACTGTATATATTATTAATGAGGACACCCATCTCATGATCCAGGAGTTTAGTTAGAGGTGTGGTTCTTGAGTTAACCTTTCCTATTGTCTAATTACAAGCAGCTATTGTTCCAGATCTTCACATTCTGAGATTTCAGATACTTGGTTTAGGTTTTCCTCTGGCGAGTTACAAAACAGAAACTTTCAGACACAACCATTTGGGGCTGAGGTGGGAGAGTTGCGCGATTGGATGCTTGGCAGGTGTAGAATGGATCCTCAGAGCACAGGACAAAACAAGATAAAGTTTGTTTGGAATTTTAAGAGGTGAGAACTTATCACGTGGAATTCATTTACAAGCATAGTTTTTGAAAGGAATGCATGATTGTGTAACCAGATGATAATCTAACTGACAGTCATTATCGCGATTTGAGGTTTGCAAAACCTTCAAAAGGGAGTGATACACAACCACATTTTCAGACTTTCAGGAATGAAAGCTGTTTAGATAATTCACCGGGCAGCATATCGCACCATTTTAACCATTCATACATCCTGCAAAGGCCTTGGCCAATATGTTAAGATGTCGTGGTTTTGGGATGGAGGAAGGGCTGCTTTCTGCTTAAGTTTGATTTATAATTTCCAGGACAAAACTAGCAACGCTTGACAGGCTGACAGTGATAATGGTCTGAAATTGCAGCACTCTGCCTCTTTCTTTTGCAACCAACAAAATGAGATAAAGTTTATCATCCGGTTACACAACAATGCATTACATGAATCACAAAAAGTTAATATGTAGGTAGAGCAAGCGATTAGGAAAGCAAATGGAATGCTGGCATTTATTGCAAGGGAAATGGAATATAAAAGAAGGTAAATTGTGGGGATTACCATTGACCAGAAACTGAACTGGACTAGCCATGTAAATACTCTGGCTGCAAGAGCAGGTCAGAGACTAGGAATCCTGCGGCGAGCAACTCACCTCCTGACTCCCCAAAGCTTGTCCACAGAGTACAAGTCAGGAGTGTGATGAAATACTCCCCACTTGCCTGGATGCAGCTCCCACAACACTCAAGAAACTCCACACCATTCAGAACAAAGCAGCCTGCTTGATTGGCACCCCATCCACCACCTTAAATATTCACTCCCTCCACCTCCGATGCATAGTGGCAGCAGTGTGGACCATCTACAAGATGCATTGCAGCAACTCACCAAGGCTCCTTTGACAGCACCTTCCAAACCCATGATCTCTACCCCCTAGAAGGACAAGGGCAGCAGATGCCTGGGAACACCACCACCTGCAAGCTCCCCTCCAAGTCACACATCATCCTGACATGGAATTATATCGCAGTTCTTTCACTGTCGCTGGGTCAAAATCCTGGAACTCCCTTCCTAACAGCACTGTGGGTGTCCCTACAACACATGGACTGCGGCGGTTCAAGAAGGCAGCTCACCATCACTTTCTCAAGGGCAATTAGGGATGGGCAATAAAAATTGCCAGCCAGTGATGCCCACATCCCATGAACGATGGGCCTTAGTGAGACTACATCTAGAGTACCATGTACAGTTTGGTTTCTTCATTGGAAAAGGAATATAATTGTATTGGAAGCAGCTCAGAAAAAGTTCACTTGAATCAGGCCTGGGATGAAGGGGCTATCTTATGGGGAAAGGTGGGACAAATTGGCCCTTACCCATTGGAGTTTAGAAGAGTGAGAAGTGATCTTATATATGTGAAACATATAAGGTCCTGAGGGGACTTGACAGGGTGTATGCTGGGAGGATGTTTCCTCCTGTAGGAGAGGCTAGAACTAAGGGACACAGTTCAAGAATAAGGGTTTCCATTTAAGACAGAGACGAGGGGAAACTTTATCTCTCAGAGGGTTGTTAACCCGTGGAATTCTCTTCCCCGGGGTGGAGGCTGGGTCACTGAATTAATTCAAGGCTGAGTTAGATAGACAAGGGGGTCATGGGTTATGGGGGGCAGACAAGAAAGTGGAGTTGAGACCATAACCCGATCAACCATGATCTTATTGAATGGCTGAGCAGGCCCAAGGGACTGAATGACCTCGTCCTGCTCCTAAGGCCTGTGCTCCTATGTTCCTTTAGACCAGGGGTAGGGAACCTTGTTCTTACCACCGGCCATTCACACAAAGTCAAAAGCAACTACAGGCCACAGGCACACATAAAAATCAACCTAATTAAGGGCAGCATTTTCCCCCCATCGGAAGAGGGGGTGTTGTGCAGGAGCAGGCGCGAGTGGCAGGTTCCTGATTGCCCCCGCCCCAGTTGGGGGCGCGCCACCATTTTACGTGAGCAGGCCAATTAAGGCTCATCCAGCGTGACGTGCACCAGGAAGCGCTATGCGCGGGTGGGTGGGATTCCCAGAGCCGGGAGTGCGTTTTTTCCCGTGCTCCCTCAGGGAGATGGGCTCAAGATTCAAAATTTCATCAAAGGCAGAAAAAAATATTCCAGACATGTCCCCTCCTGTGACACTGTCGCATGAGCTGGGACATGTCGATTCCTTTTATTTAAACGTTTCATACGAATTTTAAATCCCTCATGAAAACTCATCCCGCCCGAGGATGAGGTTTCATGTTTTTTCTGAAGCCCGCCTGGGCTCCCGGCCTGTCCACCAACCTTAAGGTTGGACGGGCAGGTTCATTAATCATTTAAATTATTTTTTTAACGGCCTTAATAAGCCTCTGACAGTTCGGTAGACGCGCAGCCGAATTGAAAATCTAAATGACGTGGGGTGATGTTGGGACGCCCGCCTGATGTTACCCGCGTCATTTTACAAGTCGGCGAGCAGGTCCCATTGTCCCCACCCCCCACTCGCTGACTGGAAGATACAGCCCTAAGTTGTTTTTTTTTAGAGAGAATACAGAAACATTCAACTCACCCGCTGTTTTAATGCGATGGCTGAATTTGAATATTAAATTGTTAAATACTATTATAGAAATTTAGCTGACACTGTTATCCAAAGCACATTCATAATGATGATAAATGCTATTTTGTGTAGGTCTATATATTTATAAATTTAGCTGCGGACCAGGTGAAATTGATCAACGGGCCAGAACCGGCTCATGGGCCATAGGTTCCCCACCCCTGCTTTAGCACACTGCACTGCAGGAATTCACCAAGGCTCCTTTGACAGCATCTTCCAAACCCATGACCACTACCATCTAGAAGGACAAGGGCAGCAGATAGATGGGAACACCACCACCTGGAAGTTCCCCTCCAAGTCACTGACTATCCTGACTTGGAAATATATCACCGTTCCTTCACTGTCGTTGGGTCAAAATCCTGGAACTCCCTCCCAAACAGCACTGTGGGTGTACCTACACCGCAGGGACTGCAGTGGCTCAGGAAGGCAGCTCACCATCACCTTCTCAAGGGTAATTAGGGATGAGCAATAAATGCTGGCCCAGCCTGCGAAGACCATGTCCCATGAATGAATTTAAAAAAAAACTTGCAATTGAATTCTACTTTGGCCATTCCTCAGCTCTTCAATAACAGCCCAATTTTGATCTTTTCCTCATGCTCTGAGGATTTATTCTGTAATTATTGAATAGCCATTAGAAAACCTTGGTTACTTCGCTGCAATCTACCCCACTGTTTCCTGCTCCATTCCGGCCAATCTAGTTTGTACATAAAATGTACAGCACAGAAACAGGCCAGTTCGGCCCAAGATGTCTACATCAGTTTTATGGTCCACTCCCCTCTCCATCTCATCCTGTTTGCCAGTAGGTGTTAAAGAAATGCAATAGCTTGACCCCCTACCCCACCAAGGTAACATTTTAGGCCAGGCAATGGCGTCGATGTTAGGGCCACTGCTTTTCCTGTTAGGGGAAACAGTGGCACAGCGGTAATGTCACTGGACTAGTGATCCAGAGGTGCAGGCTAATGCCATTGCTCTGAGAGTGTGGGTTCACATCCCGCCTTGGCAGCTGGTGGAATTTAAATTCAGTTAAGAAATCTGGAATATTTTAAAGAAAAAGCTGGTCTAAATAATGGTGACCATGAATTTATCATTGATTGTTATAAAAACCCATCTGGTTCATTAGTATCCTTAAGGGAAGGAAATCTGCTGTCCTTACCTGGTCTGGCCTACATGTGACTCCAGATCCACAGCAATGTGGTTGACTTCTAACACCCCTCTGAAATGGCCTAGCAAGCCACTGGATTCAAGGGCAATTAGGGATGGGTAACAAATGCTGGCCATGCCAGCGATGCCCACATCCCATTGAAGAATAAAGAAATAAAAATGTATTAATAACCCAGACTTGGGTCCATAGGGCACCATTTCAAAATTTGCAGATGACACATAACTTGGAAATATTGTGAACTGTGAGGAGGATAATAATAGACTTCTAGAGGACACACACAGGCTGGTGGAATGGACTGCCATGCAGAAGATGAAGTTCAATGCAGAGAAGTGTGACTTGATTCATTTTGATAGGAAGAACATGGAGAGACAATATTAAATAAAGGGCACAATTCTAAAGGGGCTGCAGAAGCATAGGGGCCTGGTTGTATATGTGCTAAAGTCATTGAAGATGGCAGGACAGGTGGAGAAAGTGGTTAATAAAGCATACAGGATCCCAGGCTTTATAAATAGGAGCATAGAGTACAAAAGCAAGGAGGTTATAATAAACCACTAAATAACATTGATTCGGCCTCAGTTAAGAGTATTTTGTCCAGTTCTTGGCACCACATTTTAGGAAAGATCTACATGCATTAGAGAAGGTGCAGAAAAGATTCACAAGAATAGTTCCAGGGATGAGGAATTTCAGTTACATAGAGAGATTGGAGAAGCTGGGACTGCTTTCCTTGGAGAAGAGAAGTTTGAGAAGAGATTTGATAGAGGTTTTCAAAATCATGAGGGGTCTGGACAGAGTAGATAGGGAGAAACTGTTCCCACTTGTGAAAGGATCAAAAACAAGAGGAAACAGGTTTAAGGTGATTGAGAAAAGAAGCAATGGCGACATGAGGAAAAGCTTTTCTCCACAGTGAGTGGTTAGGATCTGGAATGCATTGCCTGAGACTGCAATGGAGGCAAGTTCAATCGAGGCTCTTAAAAAGGAATTGGATAATTATCTGAAGAGAGATACATTTGCAGGGTTACGGGTGAAAGGCGGGGGAGTGGGATTCAGTAAGTTGCTCTTGCGGAGGGCCGACACAGACATGATAGCCCCAATGGCTTCTTTCTGTATTGGAACCATTTCGTGATTCAGTTTCAGGCTCAACAGGACCTCACGATGTCCCAAAGTGCTTCACAGCTAATTCGGCTGTACAATGTACCAACACTCTGACTCAGCTAGCTACAAGGTGAAGCTTGTTGAATTAGGTCTGATTAAGTGTATTGTTCAGCTGGCACCCATCTCACTGGATCTTATCACTACGGCAAGCAGCTTGGATCGGAACTGCTGAAATAACCTCCTTGTGTCTCAGGGTTAGATGTAAAATTCTAACAGGGCTAGACAGACTGGATGCAGCAGGATGTTTTCCCCTGGCTGAGGAGCCTAGCACCAGGGGCCACAGTCTCAGGATACGGGGCAGGCCATTTAAGGCTGAGATAAGGAAAAACTTCTTCTCTCAGAGGGTGGTCAACCTGTAGAATTCTCTACCACAGAGGCTGTGGAGGCTGAGTACATCCACAAAAGAAATTGATACCTTTTTGGATATTAGGGGCATCAAGGGGTATGGAGAGAAAGCAGGAATATGGCATTGAGATAGAGGATCAGCCATGATCATATTGAATGGTGCAGCAGGCTCAAAGGGCTGAATGGCCTACTCCTGCTTCTAGTTTCTCTAAACACTTTTTTTTTTGCTTTTCTATCTAGCTGTGTCCAAAACTTCATTTGAAATTGATAACAAAAAGATGGCCACAAGTTTTCTCTGGCCTAAAGCAGTGGTAAAGCAGTTCTACCCCTGTCCTGTTGAGAACCAGCACCATTCCCCACCTTTTACAGCAGACCCACACAATGAAGGGAGTCTAACGTACTGCAAGCAGCACAAATGGGGGCCATTCGGCCCATTGTGCCCGTGCCAGCTCATTACTAGAGTTATCCAATTCATCCCGCTCCCCTGCCCTGCATTTTTTTTTTTTTACTCCCTTGAGTATTTATCCAATTCCCTTTTGATAATTACTAAGAATCTGCTTCCACTACCCTTTCAGGCAGCAAGTTGCAGATCACAACAATTCACTATGTAAAGTAAACAAATTCTTCCCAGCTCAGCCTCTGGACCGTTTGCCTGAAATTTTAAAACCCGAAATGTTTTGTCAGTGTTCTTAAAGGTTAAAAGGATGCTTTTCACATCAAGTAATCGATTCCGTCGCCTGCGGAGAATATATTGCTGGATTGTGTTACACGCTCAGAATCATGTAAAGAAAATAGATTGTGAATTCAAAGGGTTCCTTTTTGCAAACTAGTCACTGAAATAACACGTATTGTAATTTTTCAATGGCACACAGTGTCATCACATAAACAGACAAAGGAATTTCTATGATTTACTACATCTGTTTTCTATCGTGCCCACTAAGCATTCCACTCTTGCCTTGTTCCTAGTGGTTACAGACTCCCATAAAGGAGTCCAAAAGAACATCTGCCACACAAGCAAGCAAGGCACATTGCAAGTGAGAGCAGACACAGTCTCTGAGCAAGATCTCAACCGGCCGTCGTCCAAGTAATTTACAGCCAGAGGGTAGAAGCAATCCCTAAACTCACGTTGGGATGGGACCCATGGTAACAGCTCGATCAATGGCAGTAATGCCAACATCAAAAATACCAGGGATTGGGGTGAAAAAAAAAAGACCTCTAGAAATTAGAGGTTTAAAAAAAACCCCAAAACTGCTGGAAATACACACAGCAAGTCCAGATACCAAACCTTGTGATCCTAACAACAACAGGAAACAGTGTTGAGTTCATTGTTTTTTTAAATCATCATTCGTGAACATTTATTTACATTGCTACATGCAAAACCTTTGCATGTAGTTCCACTAACTCCATTTCACTGCCAGTGCTTGGGGACGATGGAATCCATTGAGAGATTAAAACGAAGCAATCGATGCAGGGTTGCAGTTTTCCATCAATGTGAGTTCTGTTATTGCTGTAGAGAGTCCTGGTTAGACCCCTGCCTAGAGCACAGTGTTCAGTTTTGGGCTCCACACCTCAGGAAGTGGCCTTGGAGAGGGTGCGGCACAGATTCACCAGTATGTTACTGGGGCTAAAAGGGTTAAATTATAAGGACAGGCTGCATAGACTAGAATTGGATTCCCTCAAATTCAATTTTTATTAAGTTTCCTTAAATTATCGGACTGTTTATCTGACATCCAGTGGCGAATGAGCAGAAATTTCCTCCAATTAAATATTGGGAAGATTGAAGCCATCGTTTTCAGTCCCAGCTCCAAACTCTATTCCCGAGTGACCGACTCCATCCCTTTCCCTGGCAACAGTCTGAGATTAAGCCAACCTGTTCACAAGCTTGGTGTCACATTTTCCCTGAGATGAACTTCCAACCACATATTCATACCATCGCTAAAACCGTCTGTTTCCACCTCTGTAACATTGCTCAACTTCACCCCTACCTCAGCTCATCTCCTGCTGAAACCCTCATTCATGCCTTTGTTACCAGCAGACTCGACTATTCCAGTGCTGTTCCACTCTACATAAATTTGAGCTCATCCAAAACTCTTCTGTCCCTAGTCTACATTCCAAATCTCATTCACCTATCTCCCCTGCTCGCCGACCTTCACTGGCTCCCAGTCCAACAACGCCACATTTTAAAAATTCTCATCACAAAAGCAAAAATATCTGGAAAAACTCAGCAGGTCTGACAGCATCTGCGGAGAGGAATACAATTAACGTATGACTCTTCAACAGAAATAAGGAAAAATAGAAAAGAGGTGAAATATAAGCTGGTTTAAGGGAGGGGGATGGTGGGACAGGTAGAGCTGGACAGAGGGCCAGTGATAGGTGGAGATAACCAAAAGATGTCATAGACAAAAGAACTAAGAGGTATTGAAGGTGGTGATATTATCTAAGGAATGTGCTAATGGTGACATTAAGGGTAGAAAGCAGGACGAGCAATGTACAGATAGCCCTAGTCGGGGTGGGGTGGGGGGGAAGGGATTGAAATAAGCTGAAAGGTAGAGATAAAACAATGGATGGAAATAAATTTAAAAATAATGGAAATAGGTGGGAAAAGAAAAATCTGTATAAATTATAAGGAAAAGGGGGATCGGAAAGGGGGTGGGGATGGAGGAGAGAGTTCATGATCTAAAATTGTTGAACTCAATATTCAGTCCGGAAGGCTATAAAGTGCTTAGTCGGAAGATGAGGTGCTGTTCCTCCAGTTTGCATTGAGCTTCACTGGAACATTGCAGCAGGCCAAGGACGGACATGTGGGCATGAGAGCAGGGTGGAGTGTTGAAATGGCAAGTGACAGGGAGGTCTGGGTCATGCTTGTGGACAGATCTCATCCTTGCTTTCAAACCTCTCCATGTCCTCGCCCCTCTCTATCTCTGTAACCTCCTCCAGCCCCACAAATCTCTGATATCTCTGCACGCCTCTGATTCTAACCCCTTGCCCATCCCTGATTCCCATCGCTCCAGCATTGGTGCCCGTGCCTTCAGCTGCCTGGGCCCTAAACTCTAGAATCCCCTCCCTAAAACTTGCCACCTCTCTACCTCCCTCTCCTCCTTTCAGCTGCTCTTTGAAACTTACTGCTTTGATCATGCTTTTGGTCATCTTTCCTTCTGTGGCTCAGTGTCAAAAAATTTCAAAAATGCTTTTATCATTCCTCTTAAGCACCTTGGGATATTTTACTATGTTAAATGTACGTCATTAATGTGAGTTTTTCTTGGCAATCATCCCCTTGATTGAAGTTCACTGTAGTTACTGTGTGCTTTTCTGTCTCATTTGATCTCCATTTCAACTGGGTCCTTGATATTTTCATTATCAGTGAACCGTGTCTAAGGCAAGAATGATTGACAGCAATTACTGAGATGCAGAAAACTGTATTTCCAACATCATGCGCAGTGCAAAGATAAATCAGAGAAACATGCAGGTATGTACCCTTTGATGCACCTAATGGAATCTCAATGTCAAATCGCCAGGAGTGCTGTTGACAGAGGAGGGGTGGGGGTGGTGCCTGGGCCCATTCTGAGCTGCTGGGTGCAGCACCTCTGCTTCACCTAATTTGTGTGAACGGTCCTAAATACAGCCATTGGGCCCCTTGTTTGTCTATATAAGGCACCTCATGCCTGTCTTAAGCGACTGCCAGGGATTTTGGCTTCAATGTATTTCAGGCATCCATGGAGGAGCAATTACACTCCGAAACTTAATTGCACCCATTTTATGCAGCAGGAGGTCCAATTTCAGTCCCATTAATTTTTTAGATGTGAAAACCAACGAAGGATTTTACAGCAATCATGTAGAAAGTTGAGCATAAGCAATATTTTAAACCTCTGTGCCAGACACTTGAAGAATAACTTGCACACAAAACCAAGTCTGATTTCTATGTTCAGGTGTGGTAATCCTTCAGTACAGCTTTGGGAGTAATCTGCATCATTCTGCTCAAGTCTCTGGATAGCGATTCAATCCACAAACTTCTGAGTCAAACAAGACCCACCGAGCCACAGCTGACATTGAGGATTGGGGAGGAGGTCAGTGTTTGAAGGAAGCAGGTCTAGGTGCAGGATTGGATTCAAGCAGAAAGTTGATGGATTGACAGTGCGGGAAGGGCATTGGTTTCGGTGATGGTCAGGCAAAGTATGGACTGAGGCGAATAATGGAATGCAGGTGTTAGCAGGTATTAGTGCATAGATCACAGAAACCAGCAGTGCAGTGAGGGGTGGGTTAAGGGTAGCAATCAGGAAAGCTAAGGAGGAACTTGAGATATGTATAGCCATAGGGATACCAACAACAACTTGCGTTTCTATAGCATCCTTAATGTAGTAAATACCCCAATGTGCTTCATGACAGCATTGTCAAACAAAAGTTGACAACCAGAGCATGAGGAGATGTCAGGAAAGATAGGTTTATAAGGAGCATCTTAAAGGAGGAGAGAGAGGCAGAGAGACTTCGGGAGGGAATTCTAGATCTTAGGGCACAGGGAGCTGAAGGCACAACGGTGAAAATCAGGGATACACAAGGCCAAAATTGGAGGAGTGCAGTGATCTTGGAGGGTTGCAGGGCTGGAGGAGGTTACAGGGATAGGGAGAGTCAGGCCATGGAATGATTTGAAAACAAAGACAAGCATTTTAAAACTGAGGCGTTGTGAGGTCAGTGTGAATTTAGTTCCAAGCAGCAGAACACTGGTTGAACTCAAGTTTGCAGAGTTTGGGAGAGCATTGGATTGGTTGAATGTTTCAACCCGTAACACTGTCCCCTTTCCTCCAGTCTTCTCCCACTCCTTAGCTGAAGACACTGCCTCCTGCTGAAATGTTAGAACTGAAGAAAGGTCACTGACCTGAAACATTACCTCTATTTCTCTCTCTGTAGATGCTGCCTGGCCTGCTGAGTGTTTCCAAAATTTTCTATTTTTATTTCAGATTTCCAGGATCTGCAGTATTTTGCTTTTGCCCTTTGGTCATCTGACATCTACACTGACACTAGCAAATTACAACAGCCCCCAGTCCAATCAATCAATGATGTATGGCAGAAGCTTTTACAATGCAGCACAACAAGGTGACTACATCATAAACTTTATTCAAAATTAGATATATGGAACCTGGAAACAAGTCATGATGTATTTGATTACATTGTATAAATCCTGTGCCTGATCTTTTTTCATTCATTCATGGGATGTGGGTTTTGCTGGCTGGGCCAGTATTTATTGTCCATCCCTAGTTGCCCCTTGAGAAGGTGGTGGTGAGCTGTCTTCTTGAACCGCTGCAGTCCATGTGGTGTAGGTACACCCACAGTGCTGTTAGGGAGGGAGTTCCAGGATTTTGACCCAGGGTTATAGACATTATTATACTGGCATAAAGAAACAGAAACACATTTAGAGTTTAAGGAGTAGAAACAAGCCATTCTGCCCTTCACATTTATGCTCCACATGAGCCTCCTCCACCCCGTCCCCTATCACAGTATCGTTCTATTCCTTTCTCCCTTATGTTTTTTAATTTAGCTTCCCCTGAAATATATCTACACCATTTGCCTCAATCACTCCTGTGAAATCCTAAGACATAGGAGCAGGAGTAGGCCTTTCAGCCCATCATGAATGCTCCACTATCAAAGAAGATAATGGCTGATCTGATTGTGGCCTTAACTCCACTTTCCTGTCTGTCCCCTATAACCCTTGACTCCCTTGTAGATCAGAGGTCTATCTAACTCAGCCTTGAATATATTCAATGACTTAGTCTCTACTGCTCTCTGGGGAAGAGAATTCCAAACGCTAATGACCCCCTGAGAGAAGAAATTCCTCCTCAACTTTATCCTAAATTATTGTTTTAAACTGTGCCCCTTCGCTCTGGATTCTCCCACAAGAGGAAACATCCTCTCAGCATTCACCTGGTTAAGCTCCCTCCGAATCTTATATGTTTCAATAAGATCATTCTAAACTCCAAAGAGTATAGGTCCAACCTGCTCAACCTTTCCTCATAAGACAATCCGTTCATCCCAGGAACCAGCCTATGAATATCTTTGAACTGCTTCCAGTGCACTTGAGTTTCACATTCTCACCACTCTCTGGGTACAGAGGTTTCTCCTAAATTCCCTATTGGATTTCTTTGTGACTACCTTATATTTATGACCCCTAGTTCTGGTTACCCCCCACAAGTGAAAACATCTTTACTGCATCTTACTTATCAAATTCTTTTTATAATTTTAAAGGCCTCAATTAGGTCATTCCACAGCCTTCTCTTTTCAAGAGAAAAGATCTCTCACGCTGTTCATCCTTCCTTGGTGGTTGTATCCTCTTTTGTGATCTCTGTAGAGAGTTATACCTTTTTGAAAGAGATTTGAACTTCCAGGTGATAATTGAAAGAATGACACAACAATTTTTCATGGTTTAAAACGTTTACTGTAACAAATGATCAAAAACATCATCAACTAAACACTCTTTTTGTAGGAAACTTATACTTGAAACTACAGAGAGGAATGGTCCTCTTCTATACTTATCACATATCACTCTCCATGGAATTACAGCCCTTATAGCAAACAGATTCCCATGGTTTACCATATCCCGGTTTTGCTGAGTAGTAACTTTTGAGTGACCATCTCCAGGTGCTTTTCTCAGTTTTTGGAGAGTTTCTTAAATCCACCACCAGCAGTAAAGCCTGTTCCAATGATTCTTCTTCCCCTTGGCTGTGCCAGAACAAATCTCCCAGAAAGCGTAGAAGGCTGCAGGATGCGTCTCTTCGACTAGAGACCATTTCCTGCCCACATCCGACTGTGACAACTCACAAAGTCAAGCAATCTCTTCTCTCTGCTGACCACTCAAAGCTGCTGTGTGCTTAAGATATTCACTGATTTGTGGGGAAGCCTGTAACCACCAAAAATGGTTTCCTCCACTCTCTTTCCCATGGTAATGTAAAACACATGAACCTTGCACTCAGGTAGAACTACTGATTAGATGTCCTTAACCCCAACTCCCTTTCATCTTTGAAGTTAGTGGATAGTTTACAGCACAACTGTTTACAACACAATATCTTACATATTTCTGGGACTTTGCCTCCAAGCATAAATACCTCACACCTTCTTTCCAATAAAACAATCTAAGCTTTCCTAAGGTCTCTAATAATCAAACCACCCAGAATTACCATCAGGAAGACTTCAGAACAGGTAAAATAACCACCTTCATTTACCCTAAATTGAAAACTACACTCCCAAATTATAATAATCTTACAAACCTCATTATTCGAACATCTCTCAGTTCTGGCATCATCTGGGTAAAATTTTTACTGTCATTTCTCCTGTGCTCTTCTCCCACTATTCATTTATACTTAATTAGCAATAACCTGCTCACTGACACTCGGTTTGTGTTCTGCCAGGCTCACTCAGCTTCTGACCTCATTACAGCCTTAGTCCAAATGTGGACAAAAGAGCTGAACTCAACAAATCAGGTGAGAGTTTTTGCCCTTGACATCAAGGCCACATTTGACTGAGTGTGGACTCAAGGAGCCCTAGCAAAATTGGTTTCAATGGGAATCAGGGGGAAAACTCTCCACTGGTTGGAGTCATACCTAGCACAAAGGAAGATGGTTGTGGTTGTTGGCAGTCAACCCTTCAGCTCCAGGACATCACTGCAGGAGTTCCTCAGGGTAGTGTCCTTAGCCCAACCATCTTCAGCTGCTTCGTCAATGACCTTCCTTCTATCATAAGGTCAGAAGTGGGGATGTTCGCTGATGATTGCACAATGTTCAGCACCATTCGTGACTCCTCAGATACTGAAGCAGTCCATGTCCAAATGCAGCAAGACCTGGACAATATCCAGGCTTGGGCTGATAAGTGGAAAGTAATATTCCTGCCACACAAGTGCCAAGTGATGACCATTTCCAACAAGAGAGAATCTAACCATCTCCCCTTGGCATCCAATGGCATCACCATCACTGAATCCCCCACTATCAACATCCTGGGGGTTACCATTGACCAGAAACTGAACTGAACTAGCCATATAAATACTGTGGCTATAACAGCAGGCCAGAGGCTAGGAATCCTGTGGTGAGCAACTCACCTCCTGACCCCCCAAAGCTTTTCCACATCTACAAGACACAAGTCAGGAGTGTGATGGAATAGTCTCCACTTGTCTGGATGAGTGCAGCTCCAACAACACTCAAGAAGCTCGACACATACCAGGATCATCACGTTTGATTGGCACCCCATCCATCATCATCAACATTCACTCCCTCCACTACCGACACAGCGTCAGCAGTGTGTACCATCTACAAGATGCACTGCAGCAACTCACCAAGCCTCCTTATACAGCACCTTCCAAACCTACGACCACTACCATCTAGAAGGGCAAGGGCAGCAGATGCATGGGAATGCCACCACCTGGAAGTTCCCCTCCAAGACATACAGGATCTTGACTTGGGACTATATCGCCATTCCTTCACTGTTGCTGGGTCAAAATCCAGAAGCTCCCTTCCCAACAGCTCTGTACATACAGCACTGCAGTGGCTCAAGAAGGCAGCTCACCACCACCTTTTTGGACAATTAAGGATGGGCAACAAATGATGACCTAGCCAGTGACATCCACATCCCATGAAAAGAATATAAAAAAAGCTTGGTGACGAGATTGCTTGACTAGAAAGCATTAATATTTCAGGTATGATCAAACTACATCCTCTTGTCTACCAAGATTGACCTCTCTGACCTGTCTTATAGCTTTGGGATTATTACCAATGAATCGCTGATCTGGGGTGATGATTTGTGAGCCGCACACATTTCATTCAATTCCTTGCTTGAAGCAGCTCAATGGATGGACTTCAGTCCTCTGCAAGTACTTGTTCCTGACTGCCACCTAGTGAATGAAGGAATCTTTGCCATGAACTCCAACAGCCCCATTAAACCAACGAATGTTTTTTTAAAGGCACGCAGAACTCATGCAGAACTCACATTGAAAACGAAATATCTCAGTCACAGAAAGAGATTTAAAAGACTGATAGCTGTGCTAACAGCATGTACAGTTCTCACGATAGTCTCCAGTCTAGCAGCCCTGTAAGCCTGAAGGGACTTAAATACTTGTTGCAACAAAGAACACTGCTTGTGTGTGTAGGCTTTGTTTGGCACAAATGAGAATTGCTAATAATAAATTACCTCAAGTGAGAGGTCATGTTAATGAAACAGCGTTGGAGCTAGAGGGGATTCTCTACTGTAGGATGACTCTGTCACATGTAAGCGACATGGCAAAGTTGCTGAGGTTTGTCATGAAATCTGCATTCAAAGGTTAACCCCAGTTGTGTCCGACACACGAGGTGCCTGGAATGCTAAAGGTTTATTTTTTCTGAGTATAGCTGACCTGACCTCAGAGACAGCTCTTTGTGGTGACCACGGTCTCAACTTGTGTGGAAATATTCCTCGTCATGTCATTACTTGCCACCCTCTTCCTACTGCACTGTCTAAAAACATCTTGAACTTAAAAAAAGACTTGCCTTTCAATAGCGCTGTTCACTACCACAGGCTGCCCCCAAGTGCTTTCCAGGCAATGAATTACTGTGTGGTCACTGGTGCGGTCACTGTTGTAATGTAGGAACCATGACAGCCAATGTGCGGCCAGCAACATCCTCCAACCAGCAACTAAGTAAATGATCAGATAATTTGTTTTTGTGAGATTGATTGAGGGACACATGTTCGCCAGGACACTGGGGAGCATTCCTTGCTCTTCTTGGAGATGCTTTTTTTAAATTTGGCCTTGGTACATGATCTTCACTGGCAAGGCCAACATTTATTATTCATCCATAACTGCCCTAGAACTGAATGGTTTGCTCAGGCCTGGAGTCACAAGTAGGCCAGACCAGGTAAGGACGGCAGATTTTCTCTCCTGAAGGACATTAGTGAACCAGTTTGGGTTTTTACAGCAATCCGGCTGTTTCACGATCAGTGTTATTGAGTCCAGCATTTTATTCCAGATTTATTTAGTTAATTGAATTTAAAATCCCCAGCTGCTGAGGTGGTAGACTCTTTAGATAAAAGCAAAATACTGCAGATGCTGGAAATCTGAAACAAAAAACAGAAAATGCTGGAAAAACTCAGCAGGTCTGACATCATCTGTGGAGAAAAAAATAAGTTAACGTTTCGAGCCCGGTGGGCTGGTAGTGAATATTGGTGGACAGTCTGTCATCAGAAATTGAGACAGAGAGGTCAAGGAAGGGAAGGGAAGTGTCAGAGATAGACCATGTGAAGGTGATGGAGGGGGGGAGATTGGAAACAAAATTGGTAAATATTTCCAGGCCAGACGAGAGCATGAAGTGGCACTGAAACAGTCATTGATGTACTAAAGAAAGAGTTGGGGGAAGGGGCCTGAGTAGGACTGGGTCTCAATTTCTGGTGATAGACTGTCATCTCAATTTTTCTCATGTCCACATATCCGTCCTTGACCTGCTGAAATGTTCCAGTGAAGCTCAATGCAAACTGGAGGAACAGCACCTCATCTTCCGACCAGGCACTTTACAGCCTTCCGGACTGAATATTGAGTTCAACAACTTCAGACCATGAACTCTCTCCTCCATCCTAACCCCTTTTTTTAATCCTTTTTTCAATGTTCATTTTCATTTTTATTCCTTATCAACTTATTTTTATTTATTTTCATTTTTATTCATTGTTTTATCCCCACCTTGCATCCTATTTTCAATCTTTTCTCCCCACCACTGTGCCCTCCCCCCACTCCACCCCCACAAGGGCCATCTGTCACTTGTTCATGTTGTTCTTTCCAGAGTGCTTACCCTTGTCCTGCTATTATCACATTCTGTTCTCCGACCTTAATGCCACCATCAGCACCTCCTTTAGCCAGTATCAGTATCATTAACACCCACTTTGTCCTTTTGTTTATGACATCTCTGTCAATCTCTCCTTTGCCTCCACCTATCGCTGGCCTTCTACCCAGCTTCACCTGCTCCAACCCCCTTAATCAGTATAAATTTCATCATGTCTTTACTTCTCTTTAGCTCTGAGGAAGAGTCATACAGACTCAAAATGTTAACTGTTTTTTTCTCTCCACAGATGCTGTTAGACCTGCTGGGTTTTTCCAGCATTTTCTGTTTTTGTTGTGGTAGGCTCTTGTTGCTCCAGTATGTCCAACCTGTGAGTGACTTCATTATTTTCTGCGGGTCCTCTCATGACTGATGAGTCTGACATGTGATCAGCATGGACACGCACAGAACTGGCAGCTCATGTTGGTGTTTACGGGAAATTCTGCAGCTATGCCTTGTTGCAAATGCTGAGCTGTGACTCATGAGATCCTGGGAAAGGGAAGAACTGATAGGGTATTATTCTGTCTCACAGTGTAAATAGTCAACATAACTATTTAAACATCCTGTGTAACCTGACGAAATATTACATCCTGTGCTCTACGCACTTCATCTACCTTAGATACCCTTTTATCCCAGTTCTGCATTTTTCATTTCCTTTCCTTTAGATTTTCCCATGCCAAAAACCATTCCCTGACTAACATGACACACAGAGAACTTCGTCCTGCACTTCTGACAATGCAGGTATATAAATAGGCAAAAGGAGCTGATCAAGCCGCTCCACCATCTGTTTCCCAGCAGCCAAGCACCCGAGAAATGTTTTTCTACTTTTGATAATCATCCAATTTTCTTTTGAAAGTCTCCATTGAACCTGCCTCCAACACACACTCAGGCAATGCATTCAAATCCTAACAACTTGCCGTGTGAAAATGTTTCTCCTTATGTTGCCGTTTCTCCTCTTACCAATTGCCTTAAATCTGTATTGTCACATTCTTGATCCTTCCACCAACGGTAACAGTTTCTCCCTATCTACTCTGTCCAGACCCCTCATGATTTTGAATACCTCTATCAAATCTCCTCTCAGCCTTCTTTTCCCCAAGAAAAACAGTCCCAACTTCCCCAGCTCATCTTCATAACTGAAGTTCCTCATCCCTGGAACCATTCTTGTGAATCTTTCCTGCCCTCTCTCCAATACCTTCACATCCTTCCTAAAGTATGGTACCCAGAATTAGACACAACACTCCAATTGGAGGCCAAACTAGTGTTTTATATAGGTTCATAACTTCCTTGCTTTTGTACTCTATGCCTCTATTTATAAAGCCTAGGCTCCTGTATGCTTTATTAATTGCTTTCTCAACCTGCCCTGTTACCTTCATTACTACTGCATATATAATCCCCAGGATCCTTCCGTGACTGCTGGGCACCATGGGAACTGGAGAGCATGATTGACCCCACCCTCCCCCACCCCCCCCATCACATTTTGGTTTGATCTTTGTAAGTTTCCTTCATGTTTTGTCTTCTGTTGCAGTCCCCTTCAAGGGGCTGCCCTGGTTTATTTGTTCAGTTGTTGACTTGTCCCCTTTTCCTATCAGTTTTACTAAAAAGAGCATATATCCCCAGGCTCTCCTGCTCCAGAATCCCCTTTAGAATTGTACCTTTTAATTTATATTGCCTCTCCTTGTTCATTATACCAAAATGGATTGCTTAGCACTTCAGAGTTAAATTTCATCTATTTGTCTGCCCATTCTACCAGCTTGTCTATATCCCCCTTAACACTATCCTCCTCATAGTTCACAATGCCTCCAAGTTTTGAATCACCCACAAATTTGAAATTGTGCTCTGTACACTCAAGTCTAGGGCATTAATAGAGATCAAGAAAAGCAGTGCTCCTTACAGAGACCCTTCGGGAACCCCACTATACCTTTCTCTAGTCCAACAAAAAAAACTGTTCACCACTGCTCTCCATTTCCTATCAGTCAACCTCATGAATGCTGCAACTGTGCCTTTTATTACATGGGCTCTAACTTTGTTGACAAGCTTGTTGTGTAGCATTTTATCAGATGCCTTTTGGAAGTTTACATACACGACAGGAACCACATTACCCTCATCAACCCTCTCTGTTACTTCGTCAAAAATTCTCAAGCAAGTCAGTTAAACATGATTTGCCCCTGACAAACCATGCTGGCTTTCCTTAATTAATTCACATTTGTCCAAGTGAAAATTAATTTTTTTCCGACTCCGACTCCCCGGCTCCATTGTTAAACTGAATAGCTTGTAGTTGTTGGATATATTCTTATTTTGAACAAGGGTACAACATTTGCAATTTTCTGGTCCTCTGGCACCACCCGTGAATCTCGAGTGAATTGAAAGAACATGGGTAGTGCTGCCACAATTTCCACCCTTACTTCCCTCAGTATCCTTGGATATATCTCATCGGATACTGGTGAGTTATCATTTTTAAGTGCAGCCAGCCTACCTAATAGCCCATTATCAATTTTAGCCCTTTCAGTTTCAATTACCTCCTCTTTTACCATGACTTGGGCATTTCTTCTATCTTGGTAAAGACAGATGCAAACTATTTATCTCAGCCATTCCCACTGCACCCATGCATAAATCCCCTTTTAGATTGCCTTACAAAGAGACATTGAGGCACTGGAGAGGGTGCAGAGAAGATTTACAAGGATGATGCCAGAGATACATGTATATACATATCAGGAAAGGACTGACAGGCTGGGTCTCTTTTCTCTTGAAAAAAGGCTGAGGGGTGACATAATAAAGGCTTTAAAATTATGAAAAGTTTTGCTAAGAGTGGATACGGAATGTTTCCTCTTGTGGGGAAGAGCATATCTAGGGGCCTCATTGTAAGATAGTTACCAGGAAATGCAGGAGGGAAATCATAAGAAACCTCTTTACCCAGAGTGGTGAAGAGGAATGGACAGCTAGTGTGGATCAGATTGGTGCCCAAGACCATGGGGTTGATTTCAGAGCTGCCTCCTTACCCTTACTGTGCTGGAGGCTGCGGTGCTGTGGGTCAGGCCTACATTCCAGCAGAGAACTGAAAAGTTCAACTATTTCAGGGCTGAGATGAGAAATTTCTTTACTTACAGAGTTATGAACCTTTGAAATTCTCTATCAGCCCCCCACCAAACAGCGAATGCTCAGTCATTGGGTATATTCAAGACAGTGCGCGACACACTTTTGGGAATTAAGGGAAGTGGAGATAGTGCAGGAAGGTAGAGTTAAGGTAGATGATCAGTCATGATCTTATTGAATAGCAAAGCAGGTGCAAAGCCAAATAGCCTACTCCTGCTCCAATTTCTTATGCTATGAACTGGGTTAAGAATATCCAAATTCACTTCACGTAGAATCCTGGTGTCAGATTTTATTTCTCAGTTAATCTTATTAATTAGTGAGTCCAAGAATTCATCAACTTGAATACTTTATTAAGAAATACAGAATTGAACATCTGCCTTGTCTTGTATTGACATGCCAAGTCCCACACATCCACAATAACTTAAATTAGCCAGCTCAATGGATGGAATCGCAGGCGCCCTGAGTTTGAACTCTGTCAGCTGAAGTTCCGTACCTACCTTCATACTCCCATTGTCCAATTTTGTCACAGCATCACCACCTTGTTTGAATTATAGTACAAACTGGTTTTGAACCAAATTATAAACTTAAAACTCTTCAAGGTTTCTCTTCATCACTTTCTCCCTTATACTTTTGCATCTGTGGTAACCTCGCTTAACTATTTGAAACACTCCTAAAGTCATGTGACACAACTCCCATCCAAGGATCTGTGTACAGGAACACAGTTAATTCCTAAAAAAATAAAAATACCTGGAAAAACTCAGCAGGCCTGGCAGCATCTGCGGAGAGGAACAGAGTTAAGGTTTCGAGTCCGTCTGACTCTTCAACAGAACTAAGGAAAAATAGAAGCGAGGTGAAATATAAGCTGGTTTAAGGGGAGGGGTGAGGGGGGGTGGGTGGGTGGGGCAGGTAGAGCTGGATAGAGGGCCAGTGATAGGTGGAGATAGCCAAAAGATGTCATAGACAAAAGGACAAAGAGATGTTGAAGATGGTGATATTATCTAAGGAAAGTGCTAATAGGTAACATTAAGGGTAGAAAGCAGGATGAGCAAGGTACAGATAGCCCTAGTAGGGGTAGGGTGGGAGGGAAGGGATTGAAATAGGCTAAAAGGTAGAGATAAAACAGTTAATTCCTACACCAGCTGTCTGATCCTATCCGAGCTGTTCATTCTGTAAAGAGATATTCTAGACGCATGCTGTGCACTCTATATTAGATTAATTCTCTATCAACGCCACCACCACCACCACCCCACCACCGAACAGCGAATGCTTAGTCATTGGGTATATTCAAGACAATGCGCGACACACTTTTGGGAATTAAGGGAAGTGGAGATAGTGCAGGAAGGTAGAGTTAAGGTAGATGATCAGTCATGATCTTATTGAATAGCAAAGCAGGTGCAAAGCCAAATAGCCTACTCCTGCTCTAATTTCTTATGCTATGAACTGGGTTAAGAATATCCAAATTCACTTCACGTAGAATCCTGGTGTCAGATTTTATTTCTCAGTTAATCTTATTAATTAGTGAGTCCAAGAATTCATCAACTTGAATACTTTATTAAGAAATACAGGATTGAACATCTGCCTTGTCTTGTATTGACATGCCAAGTCCCACACATCCACAATAACTTAAATTAGCCAGCTCAATGGATGGAATCGCAGGCACCCTGAGTTTGAACTCTGTCAGCTGAAGTTCCGTACCTACCTTCATACTCCCGTCATCCAATTCTGTCACAGCATCACCACCTTGTTTGAATTATAGTACAAACTGGTTTTGAACCAAATTATAAACTTTAAACTCTTTAAGGTTTCTCTTCATCGCTTTCTCCCTTATACTTCTGCATCTGTGGTAACCTTGCTTAACTATTTGAAACACTCCTAAAGTCATGTGACACAACTCCCATCCAAGGATCTGTGTACAGGAACATTGTTAATTCCTAAAAAATAAAAATACCTGGAAAAACTCAGCAGGCCTGACAGCATCTGCGGAGAGGAACACAGTTAACGTTTCGAGTCCGAATGACTGTTCAACAGAACTAAGGAAAAATAGAAGCGAGGTGAAATATAAACTGGGTTAAGGGGAGGGGTGGGGCAAATAGAGCTGGATAGAGGGCCAGTGATAGGTGGAGATTGCCAAAAGATGTCATAGACAAAAGGACAAAGAGGTGTTGACGGTGGTGATATTATCTAAGGGAAGTGCTAATAGGTAACATTAAGGGTAGAAAGCAGGACGAGCAAGGTACAGATAGCCCGTTTGGGGGGGGGGGGGGGGGGGGGGGGGGGGGGGGGGGGATCGAACTAGGCTAAAAGGTAGAGATAAAACAGTTAATTCCTACACCAGCTGTCTGATCCTATCCAAGCTGTTCATTCTGTAAACAGATATTCTAGACGCATGCTGTACACTCTATATTAGTCAACACATGATGCATTTCTGCTGCTCATTTCAAAGTTATTCCAACGTCATTTTTTCTTACCACTAAAGTCTGCACCTTGAATTCAGCAGGGAGGCGTGCCTAAGCTACTGCCCAACCCTTTCTCAACTGAAACCATAAGGGTTAGTAGTCAAATGACAAGTTTAATTACCATGTAGCAGATTCAGCCATGTACGTCTGAAAGGTCATTTTCATGTAGAAAGGACAAGGGTTTAATTAAGATCAAAAAAGATACCTGGAAAAACTCAGCAGGTCTGACAGCATCTGCGGAGAGGGATACAGTTGATGTTTTGAATCCGTATGACTGTTATTTTTGTTTTTGTTCTAGATTTCCAGCATCCGCAGTATTTTGCTTTTATTTTAATTAAGATCAGATGTCCATATGTGAATATGAAAAGCATCCCAAACTGTATTTCATTCACCCAAAAAAGCTTCAAATCTTATCAACTAAATATGTAAGGTGCTACATTAGAAAGTAAAAACAGGCCATTCATGCTGGTGGTTATGCTCCACATGAGCGTCCTCCCACCCCTTTTCGTCTCACTGTCAGAATGTCCTTCTATTCCCGTCTCCCTCATGTTTACCCAGCTTCCCCTTAAACGTATCCATACTATTCACTTCAACCACTAGATGCAGTAGTGAGCTCCATATTCTCACCACCCTCTGGGTAGAGACGTTTCTACTGAATTTCATGAGTTTTATAGTCACTAATAAATCTAATAAGTATGGCCCCTAACTTGAGTCTGTATTAACAGTACACCTCACACTCGCTGGCCACATTGTTTCACTCAGGGTGGAATTTATACGTCAGCACAGACATGTTAATTTCATTGCTAATTGTGACAGAACAATTAAAAAGTCAAGAGGATACTGGAACACATGGTCAGAACAATAGATTATAAGTCTGTGTAAGTTGTGCTAAGGCTTCACACTCTTGTGTTCTGTAAATTAGGAGAGGTGCAGCAAGTACCTCTAAGAGGAGACGAATTAAGCCTGCTTTTCAATACTCGAGCCAGCTGTACAGATGCCATTTTGGTTGTTCCACAAGCCAAGCTGGAACACCGGCCAAGTTTCCCCTTATCAACACTCCAAGTACTTGTCAAGGCTGCACTACATCAAAATGTCAACTTAAGGTTCTTTTTTTGGGGAAAAAAAATTCAGCGTTAAGTCCACACTAAAAAGTCAGCAGCAGCAAACATAATCCGTGCCCCTTTCTTCTCGCATCCTGCATAAAGGTTTGGACTCTTGTTCATTTGAAAACAACGAGTAAACAATATATACAGCTTTATTTGTTACAGCCTCCAACTGCACGTTCCACGCAGCATTCACAAGCAGTGTGACTAAGGGTGTGATTTGAGCATCTGAAGCTGTGGGAAGTGAGCCGCTCGTCCTTAAGCGGAGCAGGGCAAGCCCAGCGAGGAAGGGGGTTATCCAGTTAACATTGTCTTCAATCTTTTAAGCAAAACTCCTGCCTGAGAATTCGCTTTTCTTCTTCAACAAAACTTTTCTCCCTGTTGGCTTGTCCCTGATTTCGCTTTCTTTTCTCCTTCTGTTGAAATGTTTCAATTTTGCGTTTCTTTGCTGATGGGTCTTCTGCATCCTCTTCATCTGAAAGGAGAGAAAACATCCGTCACTAGGTTTGACATCTAATGATTGCATCGATACCAATTACAATAGGTTTTGCCACACAGCTAGAAGTGGCTCAACTTGCCCTAAGCAGCAGTGTAGAGGGAAACAGGACAACCCATACTACACAGGGAGTGTGCCTCCTCCATCTTTGATCTAGGCAAGGGCAAGAACATTAAAAAAGGAGGAAAATGACGATGAGAGAATTAAATTCAAGACAAGCTTTTGGAATTTGT
Source organism: Carcharodon carcharias (assembly GCF_017639515.1). Taxonomy (NCBI): domain Eukaryota; kingdom Metazoa; phylum Chordata; class Chondrichthyes; order Lamniformes; family Lamnidae; genus Carcharodon; species Carcharodon carcharias. Next base: position 115,316,548 of record NC_054482.1, read on the forward strand.
TTCCAACTGAAACAAACCATCAAGTGACCCAGAGACAGATTTGGAAACAGGTGGTCAGAAATCTTTCAACCGGTCACTTCTGGTTGAATTATTCCATCCATTAATAAAAAATCCTGGCAATTTTTCCACTTCACCATTTTCTTTAATTTACCACAGAGTTGACTCCGCCATGACAGATAATGGAAATTAAGTGGTGAATTAGAAATCCTCCAATTTTGGTCTTACTTGTACTGTACGAGAATGAAGCCAAGCAGAATACAATCAATATACAACGAGACAGTAGCTAGAGTAAGACTTTGTCCCGAGAAAGCTTTGGTAGATAACTTGTATAGGGATTAATTGAAATGCAGACAATACTGTATTCACTGTATGGGATAAAAAAAATTAGATACAAGCAACTACAAATAAACAATTTTCAGAATTCCTTCTAAATTCAGACCCCATGGCAGACTGACTGTCTAGGGAGCGTAGTGCAAGACAGCGAGGCCATGTTCAGTCAGTAATTGGTAGCTGAGAATCAAAAAGGTAAAGTTTGAGAGTTACAGTCAAAAGGGGGACAAAGTATAATCTTACAGCTCTGAGTGAGGCCATTTGGCCCATTATGCCTGTGCTGGCTCTTCTTAATCCCATTATTCCATCCTTGGAGAAGGCTGAAAAGAGATTTGATAGAGGTGTTCAGAACCACGAGGGGCTTGGGCAGAGTAGATAGGGAGAAGCTGTTCCCATTAATGAAAGGATCGAGAATGAGGTGGCACAGATTTAAAGTCATTGGGGACTTTAAAGGAAGTAAAAGGGGCATGAGAAAAATACTTTATTTTTCCACAGAGTGCAGTCATGGAATGCGCTGCCTGAGAATGTGGTGGGGGCAGGTTTGATCGAAGCATTCAGAAGGGAATTCGGCTGTTATTTGAAAGGGAAGAATGTGCAGGGTTACTGGGAGAAGGGCACTAAGTGGACTGTTCATTCGGAGAGCCAGTGCAGACACGGTGGGCTGAATGATTTCCTTTCGTACTGGAACAATTCTGTGATTCTGTTTCCCAGAGCTTGAAAATATTTGGCCACTTGTTTTTTTAAAAAGTTATGATGGAATTCTGCTTTCACCACTGTCTAGGGTAGAGTTCCAGATTCAAGTATACTCCTGGAAAGGAAGTAAATTCTCGTAACAACCCCTCATTCTTTTGGTGATTTTGAGGACAACCTGAGGAGTAAGGTCAGTTGTGATGGGGCACCATCGGAATCCTTGGAGATCCGCATGGGGTCTAACAGGGCTGTGCTCTTGACGTATTCTCCTCTTGGCTGCTGTCATTTGCCTTCAGGTTGTCTACAGAGACTGTCTACTTATACCAGAACTGACAGAAAGCTGCTCAGCCTGGCTCGTCTGAGATCGAAGATAAAGGTACACAAAGTCCTCATCAGAAAGCTGTTTTACACTGACGATGATGCACGCACATCCCATACTGAGGGGCACCTTCAACGGCAAATGGACAGACTCTCTCACACCTGTAAAGAGTTTAATTTGACCATCAGCATTAAGAAGGCAAATGGTATGGTCCAGGATGTTGCCATACAGCCATCTATCAGCACTGACAATGTGAAGCTGGAGGTTATTGATAGCTCCACATATCCAGGCTCCACAATCACCAGCAATCTGTCACTTGATGTTGAAATCAACACACATGTCACAAAGCTGCAGCTGTTCTGTCCAAGCTGAGGAAGAGAATGTGGAACAACAGCAGCCTGACTGAGAACACTAAACGCCGAATCTACTGATCCTGTGTCCTCAGTGCTCTCCTCTACGGTGGCGAGACCCGGACAACATAACGTCGGCAGGAGAAAAGGCTGAACAGTTTATACCTCCCCTGTCTCAGACACATCCTCGACATCTTTTTGCAGGACAGTGCTCCTGGAGCCAGCTAATTCTATCAGCAGACATTCATTGCTAAGCAAACAACGTGTGCACTGCCTCAGCCACGTTCATCAGATGAATGATGGCCGTTTACCCAAAGAACTTCTGCATGGTGAGCTGACCACCGAGTTATGACCTTCTGGGCATCCAAACAAGGACAACTGCAAGTGAGGTGTGAAGATGGTGGACATTGGCACTGACAACTGGGAGACAGTTAAGGGAATGGGAAGAAGCAAGCAGAAACTGTAAGCTCAGCTGGCCAAGAAGAGGTCCCAGCGAAAACAGGCCAGGGAATCATGCTCATTACAAGTCCACTTCCTGCATAGCAAATGCAGCAGAGTCTGCCATGCCAGAGTGGGGCTCCTGAGCCATGCCAGGTGATGTTTAACACAGAGTTGACCATCACAGTGCAAACCATCTTACAAGAAAGGTGGCTGCCATCAGTACTAAGGGAAATGGCTCCTTATTATCTTATACATTTCAATTAAATCTCCCCATAGCCTCTTCTGTTCCAAGGATACAACCCCAGCTTGTCCAGTCTTTTAGCATAGCTAAAATTCTCCATTTCTGCAACATCCTCATAAGCCTCCTCTGTCCCCCTCTAGTGGGATCACATCTTTCCTGCAATGTGGTGATCAGAACTATACACACAGTACTTTTGTAGTGGTCGAACTAAAGTTTTATACAGGAGCTTCTAGCATAACCTCCCTGCTCTATTACTCTAGGGTTTGGCCACTAAAGAAAAATATTCCATGTGTCTTACTAACTGCAACTACTATTGAAATTCATCATGGCCCGTGACTAAGTGAATGAAAGTGTTACAGAGCCAAATGGTTCATAATGTCGCATTTGCAGTCTGTTGGTTCAGGGGCAAGTGAGCTACCAGCTGAGGCAAAATGGCATTTAACGTTTGCGTAAACTCCCATTTGGAATTGACCGAAGAATGTTGAGTGTTTTCCAAGGGACTCGATCCTACCTGATTCGGAGATTTCAGGCTCTTCAGGGAGCAAGGCAGCTTTGCATTGTGGAGCATCATCACCGTTGTCCTGGTACATGCTGGACCACTTGACTGCCATGTCCACACCCAATGGTGGCTTTTTCTCCTCCACTGCATATGTCTCCGGTGGGGGCACAGCATTCGTTTTCCAGGCTTTGAATTCTTTTGGTGGCTGTCAAATTAGCAGAAATGCAGATTAGTGTAAACCCAAGCAGTAGCACAAAAAACAATTATTAAAAAGTCTTCTCCTTTTGTTTTTTTTCACTAATTCCAAATTACTAATAAAACAAACTTGAAAAACAAACAAATTCTCCAAACTTTCCTGGGATTATGGAGCTAGCAGTCCGCCCACTGTAAATACAGATGCTGCTGCCATTATCTCTATCCAGCAAATGAATCCAGACCTCCCTTTTATCATTAACAGCCACATCGTCCAGACCTGTTGTTAGGCAGATTTCAGAACAGGTCACATGGCCACTTCATTTTATCCTAAAGTTAAGATACTGACTCGAAACATAATCTTATAAACCTCATATTTTCATTATGCTGAGAGTTTAATTGTGAAATATTGCGCTCCATTCCATTATTGTCTAACCCTGACGGGTAACTATTCTCATTTGGTTACTGATTTCTTCACTTTCAACTCCCATCCTCTCAATTTAAGTTGCAAATCACAGAATATGCAATAGTGCAGATAGGGCCAATTCAGCTCATTGTGTCTGCACCAGGCCTCTGAATGAGCAATTCACTTATTGCCATCCACCGCCCCCCCCCCCCCCGCCCATCTTCACCCCATAGCTCTGCACATTCTTCCTTTTCATATAACAGTCTAATTCCCTTTTGAATGCTTCGATCAAACCTGCCTTCATCAAACTTTCAGGCAGTGCATTCCAGACCTTAACCACTCACTGCGTTAAAAAGCTTTATTCTCATTATCACTTGTGCTTCTTTTGCCAATTACTTTAAATCTGTGTCCTCTCATTCATGCTCCTTTAATGAGTGCAATAGTTTCTCCCTACCTACTATGTCCAGACTCCTCATGATTTTGAATATCTCTAACAAATCTCCTCTCAGCATTCTTTTCTCCAAGGAAAACAGTCCTAACTTCTCCAATCTAGCTTCATAACTGAAGTCCTTCATCCCTGGAACTGTTCTCATGTATCTTTTCCGCACTCTCTCCAATGCCTTCATATCCTTCCGAAAGTATGGTGCCCAGAACTGGACACAATACTCCAGCTGAGGCTGAGCTAGTGTCTTTTACAAGTTCAACATAACCTCCTTGCTCTTGCATTCTGTGCCACTATTAATAAAGCCTAGGATTCTTTATGCTTTATTAACCGCTCTCTCAAACAGTCCTGCTACCTTCAATGACTTATGCAATATACACCCAGGTCATTCCACTCCTGCACTCCCTTTAGAATTGTACCCTTTATTTTATATTGTCTCTCCATATTCTTGTTACCAAAATGAATCACTTCACATTTCACATTTTCACAAGTAACATTAACGTCACCCAAGTGCCAGGCAATGATCATCTCCAACAAGAGAATTGAACCATCTCCCCTTGGCATTCAATGGCATTACCAGCGCTGATCCCCCACTATCAACATCCTGGGAGTTACCATTGACCAGAAACTGAACTGGACCAGCCATATAAATACTGTGGCTACAAAAGCAGGTCAGAGGTTAGGAATCCTGCGGAAGTAACTCAGCTCCTGACTCCCCAAAGACTGTCCACGATCTACAAGGCACAAGTCAGGAGTGTGATGGAATACTCTCCACTTGCCTGGATGAGTGCAGCTCCAACACTCAAGAAATTTGACACCATCCAGGGCAAAGCAGCCCCGCTTGATTGGCACCACAACCACAAATATTCACTCCTTCCACCATCAACGCACAGTAGCAGCAGTGTGTACCATCTACAAGATGCACTGCAGGAATTCACCAAGGCTCCTTCAACAGCACCTTTCAAACCCATGACCCCCACCATCTAGAAGGACAAGGGGAGCAGATACACGGGAACACCACCACCTGGAAGTTCCCCTCCAAGTCACTCACCAGCCTCACTTGGAACTATATCACCGTTCCTTCACTGTCACAGGGTCAAAATCCTGGAACTCCTTCCCTAACAGCACTGTGGATGTACCTACACCACATGGACTGCAGCGGTTCAAGAAGGCAGCTCACCACCACCTTCTCAAGGGCAATTAGGGATGGGCAATAAATGCTGGCCTAGCCAGCGAAGCCCAAATCCTGTTAATGAATTTAAAAAAAGTTCTCTGCATTGAACTTCATCTGCCACCTGCCCACTCCTCCAACTTGTCTCTGTGCATTTGAGGTTCTACACTGTCTTCCTAACAGTTCACAAGGTCTAGGTCATGAATATACATCAGGAAAAGCAAGGGTCCCAACACTGACTCTTGGGGAACTCCACTACAAACCTTCCTCCAGCCTTAAAAACATCCATTAACCACTACTCTGTTTCCTGTCACTCAGCAAATTTCCTACCCATGTTGCTACTGTTCTATATAAATATAAAAAAAAAATATATATATATACACACACAGAACATAATATTCCATATATAAGCACCAATTATCATCCATTTTTCACAGCTCCCTTCTTTAAAACTGCCCCTAAATTCACATTGCAGCAATCTCACCCAGACAAATCATAGCAGAGTGGGAAAATATCACAATAGGCGGACGATACTATGCCGATATAACGGGAACTTTATGCTGTCTTTAACTGTTCTTTCTCTGATCTGTAAGGCCTCGATGCTGACACTGGGTAAGGAAATATAAAGTGTTCACTCTGCAGATATGAAGGACTCTTTTAAAAGAAAATGTAAATCGATAAATGAATGATGAATCATGCCAGGCTGTCCTCACTATTCCCCATGTCAGTCCCAAAACAATATGTGTCTTGATCAGTGCAGGATGAAGAGCTTCAGGACCATGTCTCTCTTTTCAGCAGGATTCCAGCTCTGTAACAAATGCCTGGAAACAGCTGTTGCTGTTCTCTCCAGTCTGGCCATAGCAGCAGCTCTTCCACAGATGTCACCGAGCAGCTGGCGGAGGGTGATCAGCCAGAGGTCATGGTCCGCATTGGTACAAATGACTTAGGTAGGAAGGGGAATGTGGTCCTGCAATCAGAATTGAGGGAGCTAGGTAGAAAATTAGCAAGATGGACCTCAAATGTAGTAATCTCCAGATTACTCCCAGTGCCACATGCCAATGAGTACAGAAATAGGAGGATAAGGCAGATGAATGCATGGCTGGAAAGATGGTGCAGGGGGGAGGGCTTTAGACTCCTGGGACTGGCTCTGGGGGAGATTGCACCTGTACAAGCCAGACCTGTATATGCACCTGAACTGAGCTAGGACTGGGTTTCTTGTGGAGTGTTTTGCTAGTGCTGTTGGGTGGGGGGAGGCTTTAAACTAACTTGGCTGGGGTGTGGGAGCCAGGAGAGAACATTAGAGAAGAATACCTGGGTGCACAAAGTACTGGGAGGGACAGATAGCACTAGTATAGAGAATAGTAAGTTAATAGGTGGAGTCAGGGTGAGGGAGAAAGTAACAAAATCTAAATCAGGGTTACTATGTATGTATGTGAAAGTACGGAGTATAGTAAATAAGATTGGGGAGTTACAGGCACAGATTGCCATGTGGAAATATGAAGGTTGTGGTAATAACAGAGACCTGGCTGAAGGAAGGGCAGAACTGGGTGTTAACTATTCCCAGGTACAAGGTGTTCAGAAGAGATGGGAAAGGAAGGAGAGGAGGAGGGGTGGTGGTATTGGTTAAGGAGAGCATTGCAGTGCTGGAGAAAGAGGATGTCCCAGAGGGTTCAAGGACAGAATCAAGTTGGCTAAAGCTAAGGAACTAAAAAGGGTGCAATTACATTGCTCGGTGTAGTCTATAGACCATCAACCAGTGAGAAGGACATGGAAGAACAAATCTGCAGGGAAATTGCAGAGAAATGCAAGTATTAGAGAGTGGTTATAATGGGGGAGCCGAAAATAGACTGGGAAAGTGGCAGTGGTAAGGGTGAAGAGGGGCAAGTTTCTAGATTGTGTTCAGAATTTTCTACAGCAGTATGTATCCAATCCAACAAGGACCTGGTTCTTGGAAATGAGGTGGGCCAAGTTGATCAAGTGTCAGTGGGGGAACATTTAGGAGACAGTGATCATTGTTTTGTACATGTTAGGCAATCCAGAGTAAGAATAATTAATTGGATGAGAGCTGACTTCGATCGGGCGAGAACGGAGCTGGGCCAGATAGACTGGAATGAAAGATTGGTGGGAAAAACTGTAGCTGAACAACAGGCTACCTTCAAAAAAGAATTGGTTTGGGCATGGTCAAGGTATATTCCATTGAAAGGGAAAGGTAGGACAAACAAATCCAGTGCTCCCTGGATGAAAAAGGAGATAGAAATTAAGATAAAGAAGAAAAAGTGCACTTATGACAGATGTCAGGTAGAAAATACAATTGAGAACAAGAGGAATACAGATTGTTCAGAGAGGAGGTGAAAAAGCATATTAGAGAAGTGAAGAGAGATTATGAGAAAAGACTGGCAGCCAACATAAAGGGAAATCCCAAAGTCTCCTATAGGCATATAAATAATAAAAGGGTGGAAAAAGGAGGAGTAGGGCTGATTAGGGATCTAAATGGGAATTTATACATGGAAGAGAGGGCTGAGTTATTAAATAAATACTTTGCATCTATCTTTACCAAGGAGGCAGATGCTACCAGGCCATGGTGACAGACAAGGAAACTCTGTCACTACAAGGGTTCAAAATTGATAAGGAGGAAATGTTGAATAGACTGTCGGTACTTAAAGTTGACAAGGCACTGGGACTGGATGATCCAAGGATATTGAAGGAAGTGAGAGTAGAAATTGCAGGGGCACTGGCCATAATGTTTCAGTTTTCTCTAGACTCAGGGGAGGTGCCAGAGGACTGGAGAATTGCAAACATCAAGCCCTTGTTCAATGAAGGTTGTAAGGATAGGCCCAGCAATTACAGACCAGTCAGTTCAACTCCAGTGGTGGGCAAGATTCTAGAAACAATTATTCGGGATAGAATTAGTCACACAGAAAAATACGGGTTGATAAGGAAGAGCCAGCACGGATTTCTAATGGGGAAATCATGTTTAACTAACTTGTTGGAGCTTTGTGAAGAGGTAAAAGAAAAGGTCGTTGAGGGTAATGCTGTTGATGTGGTGTACATGGACTTTCAAAAGGCATTTGATACAGTGCCACACAACAGACTCGTGAGAAAAGTTATTGCTCGTGAAATAAAAGGGGCAGTAGCAACATGGATACAAAATTGGCTGAAAAATAGGAAGCAGAGAGTAATGGTCAATGGATATTTTTTGGGCTGGAGGAAGGTTTGTAGAGGAGTTCCCCAGGCGTAGATTGTTTTTCCTGATATATATTAATGATCTAGATCTTGGTGTGCAGGGGACAATTTCAAAGCTTGCGGATGATACGAAGCTTGGGAGTGTTGTAAACTGCAAGGAGGACGGTGTAGAACTTCAAAAAGACATAGCCAAGTTGGTGGACTGGACAGATGGGTGGCAGATGAAGTTCAGTGAGAAGTGTGAGGTTATGCATCTTGGTAGTAAGAACATGGACACACAGTATAAAATAACGGGTGAAATTTTGAAGGGGGTGCAGGTGCAGAAAGACTTGGCTGTATATGTGCATAGATCATTGAAGATGGCAGGACAGGTGGAGAGAGCAGTTAATAAAGCATATAGTATCCTGGGCTTTACTAATAGGGGCATTGAGTACAACAGCAGGGAGGTTACGCTGAATTTATATAAGAAACTCGTTAGACCTCAGCTGGAATATTGTGTACAGTTCTGGGCATCATATTATAGGAAGGATGTGAACACATTGGAGAGAGTGCAGAAGATGTTTACAAGAATGGTTCCAGGGGTGAGAAACTTCAGCTATGAGGATAGATTGGAGAGGTTGGGACTGTTCTCCTTGGAGAGAAGGCTAAGAGGAGATTTGATAGAGATGTTCAAAATCATGAGGGGACTGGACAGAGTAGGTAGGGAGAAGCTGTTCCCGCTCATAAAAGGATCAAGAACGAGAGGGCACCGAGTTTAAAGTGATTTGCAAAAGAAGCAAATGCGAGGTGAGAAAAAGCTTTTTCACACAGCGAGTTGTTTGGGTCTGGAATGCACTGTCTGGGAGTGTGGTGGAGGCAGGTTCAATCGAGGCATTCAAGAGGACATTAGATGGTTACTTGAATAGAAACAATCTGCAGGGTTACAGAGAAAAGGCAGGGCAATGGCACTAAGTCATAATGCTCATTTGGAGAGCTGGTACAGACATGATGGGCTGAATGGCCTCTTTCTGCGCTGTTAAGGTTGTGACTCCCTCCCGCCGGGTCTTTCTCCAGCCGGGGCCCCGCTCTCACCTCCTCCGGGGCCCGCACCAGCCGCCGCTCCCAGTCGATGAGGCGGCTCCTCGGGCTGCCCAGGAAACTGGGTCTGGAGACGCTGCTGAACAGCTCGTCCGGCCGGGGCAGAGCGGCCCGGGGGCCCGGGACTGGGCCTCCTCCCGCTCCGCTGCCCCTGCCCCTGTCCGCAGGGAGCGAGGCCACCGCCGCCGCCTGCCCGCTGTCCGCCTCCGAGTCGCTATCCGAGCCCGAGCTCCCGTACGCAGCGAAATAGGAGAGCGGGTCACTCGGCCCATCCGCCATGGCGACCGCCACCGGCAGCCGAGGACACAGCGAACGGGAAAGAGTGAACCCCGCCGGGTTCAAAACCCCCACCTCCCAGACACCGCGCCCTCTGCAGGTCGCCAGGGGAAAGCGCTCCGTTCTCCCAGACACTGCGCCCTCTGCAGGTCGCCAGCGAAAAGAGCACAAGACCTCCCAAACCCCGCGCCCAGGACCTCCCACACCTCACGCCCTCTGCAGGTCGCCAGGGGAAAGAGCTCCGACCTCCCACACCCGCGTCCTCTGCAGGTCGTCAGGGGAAAGAGCTCCGACCTCCCACACCCGCGTCCTCTGCAGGTCGTCAGGGGAAAGAGCTCCGACCTCCCACACCCGCGTCCTCTGCAGGTCGCCAGGGGAAAGAGCTCCGACCTCCCACACCCGCGTCCTCTGCAGGTCGCCAGGGGAAAGAGCTCCGACCTCCCACACCCGCGTCCTCTGCAGGTCGCCAGGGGAAAGAGCTACGACCTCCCACACCCGCGTCCTCTGCAGGTCACCAAGGGAAAGAGCTCCGACCTCCCAGACACTACGCCCTCTACAGGACGGCAGGGGAAAGAGCTCCGACCTCCCGGAAATGGCGCCCTCTGCGGATCGCCAGGGGAAAGAGCTCCGACCTCCCAGACACCGCGCCTTCTGCAGGTCGGCAGCTCAACCTGTCAACCAGAAAACAAGAATTCAAACAGAATTAGAATTACACAAAATGTACTGCAAGGAAAAAGGTCATTTTTCCCACAAAGGTTGGCCAGCAGGGGTGGGGGTACTGGAGTGGAACCTGAATACAGAGAACAAAAATTATAATTTAGAGAGTTTTCAATGTTTGGTCATTTGGAACTTATTGCTGTCCTCTTTAAAAAAAATTGGGGGCAGCTATGGCTTAAAGGTTTAATTTTTCCCTATTGAAGATTTAATCTTCCTTATTGATGAGCTGAGGGCTCAGACGGCAGCTCAACATCCCTGGATATAGACCCAGAACGAAGAAACAGTAAAAACTGGGAAATAAGAGCACTGGTCCCAACTGGTTTCGTATACCTGGAAAGGGAACACCAATAAAAACTGGAGAAAGGGGGGATAAAAAAAAGGTGGGGGTGCAGCATTATCGGTTAAAGAATCAATTACAGATGCGAGGAGGGATGATCTACTAAATGAAGCATCAAATGAGGCCATATGGGTTGAGCTCAGAAATTTTAAAAAGGGGGCAGCCACACTGCTAGGAGTGTACTATAGACCCCCAAATAGTGAGGGGGAGAAAGAAGAGCAGAAACAACAGGGCAGTAATAGTTAGAGACTTCACCGGCCCTATTATCAATTGGGATACCAGCGCTGTGAAGGGTGCAGTGGACACAAAATTGAACTGCATTCAAGAGAGCTCCTTTGGCCAGCACCTAACAAGCCCAATGAGAGGCTGGGGGTTGGGGGGCACAATTCTAGATTTAGTCTTAGGAAATGAAGTTGGGCAAGTGGATGAATTAGCAGCGAGGGACCATTTTGGAGATAGTGACAACAATACACTTAGATTTAGCATTTAAAGGAAAAGGACAAAGATAGGATAGGAGTAAATGTTCTAAGTTAGGGGAAGACGAATTTTAGGAAGCTGAGAGGGGAGGTGGTGAGAGTGGATTGGTATACAGCTATTAGAAAGAAAAACAGTGTCAAATCAATGGGAGGTATTCAAAGGCGAGATTCTGCAGGCACAGTGTAGACATGTCCCCACAAAGGAAAAAGGTGGTACTGTCAAATCTAAAGCCCCCTGGTTATCCAGAAGCATACAGGCCAAGATAAAGCAGAAAAAGAAGCTTATGACAGTCACAAAAAACTTAATACTGTAGAAAGCATCTGGAGGGCTATAGCAAGTACAGGGATGAAAGTAAAAATGAAATTTGGAATGCAAAGATGGATACAAAAAAATATTGGCAGGTAAAATCAAAGAAAACCCACAGATGTTTTAGCAGCAAGAGCAAGAGACTAACTAAGGAAAGGGTAGGGCTTGTCAGAAATGTACATGGTAACTGGGGGTTGATGCAGAAGATGTGGGCAGGGTTCTCAATGAGTCCTTTGTCTCTGTCTTCAATAAGGAGAAGGATGACGCAGACCTTCTAGTTAAGGAGGAGTGGAAAATATTAGATACAATAAACTGGGAGCTTCATGTTCCAGGGTTTAGAATCTTCAGGCATGATGGGGGTGGGTGTAAAAGAGGAGGTGGCATTGGACTATTGGTCAAGGAGTCAATTACTGCAGTAAGGAGGGATGGTATCTTAGAAGGTTCCTCAAATGAGGCTATATGGGTAGGACTTAAAAACAAAAAAGGGGGCAATCACTTTGCTGGGAGTGTCTGGACAGAGCCAGCTTCTTTGTGGCTTGTCAGTTCGATGGTTGTGCAGCCTAGAAATATGTAATCTTAAAGTGTTCAAAAGGTCAGGGTCTTGGGTCATGTGACCTTCCTTCTCCACAGTGACTTCAACAAAGGATGTTTATCCAGTGTCTGGAATGGGCTTTGTTTTCAGGGCTGATAATGTCTCCGTCATTACGGGTTGAAATGGCTATTTAAGTTTAGGGTCTGGTGTTTGGGGAGTCATTGCCTCAATGGACCCACTGACTCCACTAGCAAGATTGGCTAATCACAGACAAATAGCCTTTCTGTAGCTCCCTCTGAAATGGGTCTGAACAGTCCCAGGATCTCTCCCAAGGTATAATGACATTCCAAAAACTAAGAGAACTCTTTGGTTCTGGAGGAAAAGTCCAGTTTAAAAATAAAAAATAGCAATAAGGATGAAGTTTTGAAATGTGCACAGTGTTGGGTTCCTGTTCTATGTTGGAGGAAACCAATACAATTAATACCCATCACCTGTTTATCATAACTAGCAATGTAATTGACAAGACATTAGCATGTTTCACTACATTAAAGGTGCTATATAAATGCAAGGTGTTGTGCTGCACATTTAATTTAAAAGAAAAATGCCAGATTGCATATTAGATTCAGAGGATGCAGAATTACTACTGCATCAATCTCATTCTGTGATTATAAATCACACTCTTAACATAAGCTTGGACTGGGAACAAGTGGAGACAAGATTGATTCATGGCTTTTGAAAGGGAATTGGACAAGAATCTGAAGAGAAAAGATTTGCAGGACTAGGGGAAAATGGCAGGGGAATGGGACTAGGTGGGTTGTGCTTGGCAGAGAGCTAGCACAAATATTGAATGGCCTCCTTCTGCACTGTAACCATTCTATAATTCACCACTTGGAACTGAAGTGCTTGGGTAGATCTATGATCAAAGGGGGCGAAACCTTATGCAGGTCAGCCTTCAGCAGCTCTATTGACAAGCAGAGAATTTCAGGCATGGACTTGATGGGCCATAATGACTCTATGATTCCATACTACTAAGTTGTGTTAAACTAGCAGAGAACCTTTGTTAGAGCACACTTGGAGTATTGTGAAACATTCCAATCTCCATTAAACAAAACAGATATAGAGATACTGGAGAAGGAGAACAGAGGAAATTTATTAAAGCAATCCCAGAACTGAGAGGTTCTAGCTGTCAGGAAGCTGGGGCTCTATTCTCTAGAAAAGGGAAGACTAAGGCGTGTCCTGATTCAGGTCTTTAAGATTGTGCAAGGGTTTGATAGGGTAGACATAGAGAAATTGTGTCCACTTGCAGTAAAGTCCAGAGCTAGGGGTGAAAATATGAATGTGAGGTTAAAATCAGATCAGCCATGATCTAATTGAATGGCGGAGCAGCCTTGAGGGGCTGAATGGCCTAATCCTGTTCCTAATTCGTATGTTTGTACGAACGTGGAGCTCACTAACACAGGGAGTGACCAAGGTGGAGAGCATAGATACATTTAAGAGGGAGCTGGGTAAACACATGAGGGAGAAAGGAATAGAGGATATATCAATAGGTTGAGATGAGGAGGGATGGATGAAGGAATGTAAACACTGGCACAGTTGAGCCAAATGGCCTGTTTTTGTGCGATAAATACGTTGTAATATGTCGGTGATAGGTAATGCAAACTTGGTTAACTTTATTTTCCCCAAGGAATTACTTCAATTTTCTGAAATCTCCTTGGGAGTAAAAGATTTTGCCTTCTTTCAACTCAGTGCTCCCTAAGACTTGGATACAGAGATCAACCCAAGTATCTGGAGGAACACTTGTTGAATGGATTTGCAAAACTGGTCTTTCTGTAGGTTTAAGTTCCCAATTTATAGTGGAAGTTCACAATTGTAATACATTTAATGATTCTGCATCTTAAACTCCCAACTTTTTCCTCCCTCCCCTCTGTTCCTCTACCTATCATGATACCTATCCAGCTCTTGAACTGCTCAAATGCTCTCCCCTACCTCTTCCTTCAATTTCAGTAAATCCCCAATTTCAGTAAATCACTCACTATCGCAGTCTCACCATCAGCTCCCATGTGAGTCCCTGCTTTGAAACCCTCATGTCTGAGGTCCAACTATAGAGTTTCCATAGATCCATGAATAAGTCATTGAGAACCACATCACAATCTCGACAAGACCCCTGGCAGCAAGGCCATCCTGAGGACTAATGCTAAATAAGGCACCTTTTCAGCAATACACACTGACATCAGTCCCTTTTCCCTGAAACCCAACACCAAGTGTTGGGAGCTCATGGGTTGAGTTCATATCTGCTGCTTCACCCTCCCGACATCCCCCAGTCTGCGAGCCACCATACATTAGATTCCTCACCACTTTCTCTTCCATCTCCCTTCAAGTCCTGTCCAAATCCATCACTTCAATGAGGCACAACTCTTGATCCCTCATTCCACTCACGCATCCCTCCTGGTCCCCATATTTATTAGCGTGTCTGATTGTACAATCTTTAGTACCAGCTGCACCTTCTCAGACCATACTCGTATGCAGCTAGGCCTGGACAATATCCGGACTTGGACGGCTAAGTGGCAAATAACATTCGCACCACACAAATGCCAGGCAATGACCATCACCATCAGTTATAGAATCTAACCATCTCCCCTTGACGTTCAATGGCATTATCCATAAGACCATCAGACCTAGGAACAGAAGTAGGCCATTCGGCCCATCGAGTCTGCTCCGCCATTCAATGAGATCATGGCTGATCTGATAATCCTCAACTCCACTTTCCTGCCTTTTCCCCATAACCCTTCATCCCCTTACTGATGAAAAAGCTATCTATCTCAGCCTTGAATATACTTAATGACGCAGCCTCTACAGCCTTCTGTGGTAAAGAATTCCACAGATTGGCTACCCTCTGAGAGAAGAAATTCCTCCTCATCTCTGTCTTAGGGCCCCCTTACTCTGAGATTATGCCCTCTGGTCTTAGATTCTCCCACAAGGGGAAACAACCTCTCAGCATCTACCCTGTCAAGCCCCCTAAGAATCTTATATGTTTCAATAAGGTTGCCTCTTGTTCTTCTAAACTCCAATGAGTACAGGCCCAATCTACTCAACCTCTCCTCACAAAAAAATCCCTCCATACCCAGAATCAACCTAGTGAACCTTCTCTGGACTGCCTCCAATGTCAGTATATCTTTCCTTAGATAAGGGGAACAAAACTGTTCACAGTATTCTAGGTGTGGTCTAACTAGTGCCTTGTATAATTTTAGCAAGACTTCCCTATTTTTATACTCCATTCCCTTTGAAGTAAAGGCCAACATTCCATTTGCCTTCCCTATTATCTGCTGAACTTGTATGTTAGCTTTTTGTGATTCATACACGAGGACCTCCAAATCCCTCTGTGCTGTAGCTTTCTGCAGTCTTTCTCCATTTAAATAATATTCAGCTCCTCTATTCTTCCTGCTGAAGTGCATAACCTTTCATTTTCCCACATTATATTCCATCCACCAGGTTTTTGCCCACTCACTTAACCTGTCTTTATCCCTCTGTAGACTCTTTGTATCATCCTCACCACTTGCCTTCCACCTAATTTTGTGTCATCCGCAAACTTGGTGATAGTACATTCACTTGTCTCATCTAAGTCATGAATATATATTGTAAATAATTGTGGCCCTAGCACTGATCCCTGTGGTACTCCACTATACAGGTTGCCATCCTGAAAATGCCCCCCTTATCCCAAATCTCTGTCTTCTATTAGTTGGTCAATCCTCTATCCATGCTAATATACTACCCCCAATGCCATGGGCTCTTATCTTATTAAGTAGCCTTATCTGTGGTACCTTATCGAATGCCTTTTGGAAATTCAAATATATTACATCTAATGTTTCCCCTTTATCTATCTTGCTTATTGCCTCCTCAAAAAATTTGAATAAATTTGTCAGGCATGATTTCCCCTTCATGAAGCCATGCTGACGCTGCTTGATTAGATTATGTATTTCTAATTGCTCTGCTATTACATCCTTTATAATAGTCTCTAACATTTTCCCAATGACAGATGTTAAGCTAACTGGCCTATAGTTACCTGTTTTTTGTCTCCCTCCCTTTTTGAATAAGGGTGTTACATTGGCCGTTCTCCAATCCTCTGGGAGTTTTCCAGAATCTAAGGATTCTTGGAAGATTACTACCAGTGCATCCACTATCTCTGTAGTTACTTCCTTTAATATCCTAAGCTGCAACCCATCAGGTCCAGGGGACTTATTGACCTTTAGCCCCATTAGTTTCCCTAGTACTTTTTTTGTAGTGAGAGTTATTGTATTTATTCCCTCCCCCAACTTTTGCCCCTTGATTATTTAGTATTTTTGGTAGGCAAATAGTATCTTCTACCATGAAGACTGATGCAAAATATTTATTCAACTCCTCTGCCATTTCCTGGTTCCCCATTATTATTTCCCCAGCCTCATTCTCTATGTTCCCCATGAAATCCAGCTTGTTGTTCTGGTAATTGCACAGACCTCCCAACATACCTGTGCTACAAGTTTAGAAAAGAGGTGGTTTTGATCTTTTAGACTGTTCCAGTTTGGCTGTGCGCTGCCTAATATTGGAACCCAAATTGCCCCTTTAAACTGTTTGAATTTGACAGAGATATAACCATCAGGCAAAGACTCATTAAACAAGTTTTAGAACTAACAGAGGCAGAATATGGGTAAAGTATACTTATCAATGAAACGCTACCAACTCTGTGCTTTCAAATGCATGATCAAGTGGAGAGAAGTGGATAACTTCAACTCCTTGCGCTGACAGAGAAACCGTCACTGCCTTTGAGAAGAACGACACCTTCCTGGGATTTCGACTGGAAGGGGATCCATCACTGAACCAGTCCCAGGTCTAGCCATACTTAAAACTCATCTGCCCCTGAAGTTTATTGAAAATTATCCTCATGCTGATAGGAGGCCTACCTGCTGCCACCCGCCGCACCCCCCCCCCCACCACCCCCCCCAAAGATCTAAACCAGTTCTCCCACACTTGATGGACACAAAGATGGTTCCCACAAACCCATTTTTTAACACTCAACAGATGTTGTAAACCTACCTTAGCCAAGTTGTTGGAAATGACTAATTTTATCGTCAACAAGGTGATATGAGTTAGCTCCATTGGTTCTAGCTAATTACTCACATTGTTCTAAGTTTAAGACAATGCTAAAAACAAAATACTGCGGATGCTGGAAATCCAAAACAAAAACAGAATTACCTGGAAAAACTCAGCAGGTCTGGCAGCATTGGCGGAGAAGAAAAGAGTTGACCTTTTGAGTCCTCATGACCCTTCAACAGAACAGGAACCTCAAAGTACTCAGAGAGATCTGTTGAAGGGTCATGAGGACGCGCAACGTCAACACTTAAGACAATGCCTTCCTTTAAGATATATCTCTTATCTTGATGTCTTTACAGGAGTCCCATTCATTTTGACAGACTCAACAATCAAGGACAGTGTGTGTTCCTGATAGGGAGGGAGGGAATCCAAGGTGAATCACATTTCTTTCCCAGTTGTTACAACACTTTAATTCTCTCATATGAAAAGCTAATGGAGAAATGCAGGAATAGCATAAAGTGACTGCTAATTAATTACTGATCATTAATTACTTATCCTTCAATTACCAGAGTAATTAAGGTACTTCCTTCTAATGAAATCATCTGTTGCTGGTCAGTGACTGCTTCGTAATACTGTATTGGGTTAGTTTGTTGGAAACGGTGAACTTACGGCTCCTTATCTCAGTGTTAGCACAAAATAGTGTTTTGATCTTGTTGGCTTTTACTGTTATGATGTGGCAGGTGATGTGTGTCAGGCAGATCAAATCCACCAGGAAACTTGATCACGTTCACAACTGTTTTGCAATTTGTATTTCACGTCAAGACGTTTGCCCTGAATTCAGAAGTAATAAGACTACCACAGCTTCAGAGGTTCTTAGAAAACTAAATCAAACATCTATGAACAAAGAAAAGATTTCAAACACATACATAGGTCTACAAACTACTACTATAATAACTCCTAAAACCCCTGATTAATCCGGCTCCCGGTTATATCTCCATTTAGGCAACTGTAAAAACAAATAGATTTAAGCAGACCCAAGCAAAGCAACACAACACCCTGGACAGTGATATTCACAGTGAGTTTTCTTAACTTCAGTTCTTGTAGACATACAGGCTGGAATCTTTTCATACTTGTGTTAGATCTTAGAATGCCTCTTCCCTGACACATAGCCTCATCTTCCTTATACAAGTTCCTCCCTTTTTAATGCAAATTCCATTGTTCCAATACATCTTTGGGGCTTTACCTTTCTCATAATATATTTTCATAGTACCAATTTTATCAGTAACCTTTGGGAAAAATAAACACAGAGACATTTTCCCCCTGTTGGGGGGAGTGTTGGAGTGGGTACACCTCCGATTGGCGCCCCCAATTTTTCATGGGTGGGCCAATTAAGGCCCACGCAGCGTGACGTCCGCTCAGAAGTGCCATGCGCTCCCTGTGCAGGCTGCGGGGTGGGGGGGTGGAAGTCCCTCAGCCAGGGGTGCGCTCTTTCACGCATGTATGTGAAAGAGAGCACAGATCTCCCTGAGGCTAAGTGCTGCCTCAGGAAGATCGGCTCAGAATTAAAATTTGTAATATGAACGATGGAAAGATTTCGCTGACATGTCCCCTCATGCGACACTGTCACACGAGTTGGGACACATCCATAACTTTTATTGAAACCTTTAATAAAAATTTAACTACCCTCACGAAACCTCATTCTGCCCGTGGATGAGGTCTCATGTTTTTTCTGAAGCCCGTCAGGGTTCCCGGCCTGCCCACCGACCTTAAGGTTGGACGGGCGGGTCCATTAATGACTTTAATTAGTTTCTCAATGGTCTCAATAAGCCGTTGACAGATCGGCAGGCCCACAGCTGACTCAGCTGCACCCCCACCGACCTGAAAATGGAAATGACGCGGGAATTCCACCTGACATCATCCCGCGTCATTTTACATGTCGGTGAGTGGACCCCGCCCCCACTCGCTGGCCGGAATTTCCTGCCCCAAGCTGTTTGGCTTGGCTTCTTCTGACTAGGTGTAACATCTTACAATCTCTCTGAAATTCAAACTAACCTAATTTATCTAAAAATGCAAATGTTCCTCACACCTCAGTCTAAAACTTCAGCCATGTTTACATATTTAGCATTTCAAACTTAGCTTCTTGTTGATAACTCAAAGCCTCCAGACCAGCTGTCTCCAATTTAATTAAATCCCCCCAACAGAGAGAAACTATCCCACTATTAACCCACTTTTACAATAAATCACAATAATATTTCGAACATTATTATATTTTCATGACACTTACTACAATGAATATAACATGAAATTAACCTAAAAATGGTTGGGTTACACTAAAATCTAGCACCCAGGCTTAACCTACACCAGGTACAATGGCCTAAAGACCCATCAATATCAGCAGCATCATTTGGTACTTTTCAGTCTCGCTATAAGCCGATTCTGCTATAGACAGGTATCAGAACTGAAGGATATCAGCTTCTGATGCAAGGTTTTATTCAAAATGAAAGTGAATGATTGCTCTCCTGATTCACTGAGCTTGCGGCTTCATTTGGAAATGTGTGAAGAGTAATCCTTCAGCAGGAATGGGTGAAAAGGATTCATGGAAGACAAGGCAAGGAGAATCATGGCCGTATTAGGGTTTAGCAAACTGGGACTTTTATTTTAAATGACCAAAACAAAAAGTTTGTCACTATTTAACAGTAAGTTGCACAGTCTTAACCATCTCATTACACCATTTAACTGTTGATTACCATTATAATAAACATAACCAGTAGTACGTAAACACAGAACAGAGTAGTGATTGATACAGGTATACACAGTCATCGTTAGATCCTGCGTTAAGCATATTGGCACAATATTGAATTAAGTACCTCCGTGTCAGAGACCAATGTGAAAGTCTGACTCAAATTCTAAAACAGACTATTTAAGCAACAGTTGCATGAACACTTTTATTATTCGGTGGCAACGAGTGTACAAACTACCGGAAGTTGGAGCTCATCTATCCATGCCCTCACCAGAACATCCAACCATTTCCAAAATGGTGGCGAGATTTTAAAATGGAGACTCCCGCCCCCTTGCTTGGGTCCTGTGATGTGGGGGTCGTGATGAAAAGCTTGCCCAGTGGAACTAGGAGTAGTGCAAGTATCCTGTGGGATCATCTTAAACAGTTTGCAAGATTTTTAAAGTACAAAAACAGGCCCATAACAGCGGCTCCCCTCAAAGCCTCCATCTTTCCATCTCAGCAAGTATCGTAGAAGGGTCAGTTCTTTCAGAAGATACTGGTCACGACATATTGCTCAAAAAATTGGTGCTATTTCCTGAATTACACTGTGGAATTAAACCCCTCCAAATTTTGCAGAGTACATGGAATAAGGTCCAATCACACAACAGCAATTAGATATTAAAAGAATTCGGTAATAAATTGGTTGAAATACAAATAAACACTAACAAAGGCAGCATTGAGGATTATTTTTGGGCCAAGTTTTCAGTTACGTACATAGGTGAATTGAAGAATCTGAAACTGTTCTCCTTAGAGGAGAGAAGGTTGAGAGGAGATTTGATAGAGGTGTTCAAAACTTCGAGGGGTCTGGGGACAGAGTAAATAGGGAGAAACCATTCCTATTGGTGGAAAGATCGAGAACCAGAGCGCACTGATTTAAGGTGATTGGCAAAAGAAGCAATGGCAACATGAGGAAAAACTCTTTCAGACAGCGAGTGGTTAGGATTTGGAATGCGCTGCCTGAGGGTGCAGTGGAGGGACGTTCAATTGTGGCTTTCAAAAGTGAATCAGATCAATGTCTGAAAAGGAAAGATTTGCAGGGGTACAGGGGACAAGGCAGAGGAGTGGCACTTGGTGAATTGTTCTTGTAGAGAGCCAGTACGGGCACTGTGCTAACTATTCTATGAATTTTCTCCCAATTCCTCTCCTGAAGGATCATTTCCTGCGGGTGAAATAGTGTCATGGGCACCCTCAGTTAATTCTTCAGGGTGAAGGTATCTGGCAACAAGTATTGGCGCTTAAGGGGCAGGCAGGAAACAAATCAATAGCAGCAAGCCTATCTGAATTATTCTTTCCCAGCCCAGGAATACGCAGGGTGATTGTTGTACCAACCCACCAGCTTGGCTCAGATCACAGGGACAGATCAGGAACCAGTAACCCCTTTTTCAATCAATCTTACCACCTGAGCCAGCAGGGGAGAGAAGAAGAAGCCTTCAAAATTCTGAAAAATGTTGATAGAGTGGATAGAGGGAGAAAGTTTCCTCTTGTGGCAAAGAGTGTAACTAGAGTCCATCAATATAAGAAGAAATCCAATTGGAAATTCAGAAGGAACTTCCTTACCCAACAAAGAGAATTTAAAAAAAAATTCATTCATGGTTGGAGGCATTCCTGGCTGAGACAGCAGTTATTACCCAGCCCTAATTGCCCTCAAGAAGGTGGGATTTGAACCCGGGACCCCAGAGCATTACTGTGGGTCCCTGGATTTCTAGACAAGTGACAATACCACCATACCATCACCTCCCCATAACGTGGGAATGGTTGAAGCAAATGGTAAGGATACATTTAAGGGGAAACTTGAGAGGGAGAAGGGAATCGGTGGTTATGATGAGAGAATTAGATGGGGAAAGATGAGGGGATGCTCGAATGGAGCAAGAACACTGGCATAGGCTGGTTGGCCTGAATGATCAGTCCCTGTGCCATATATCCTATGGAATTGATTTGGGAGTGAAGATCTTTTTGTTTGCATATTGTTAGCTTCCTTATTTGAAGCAATTCAATTTAAAATAAGAGATCTGAAGCAAAATACAACCGACTGCTTTACAGTGGGAAGTGATGCCGACAAACAAATGCAAATAGCTGAACAAATTCATAGATTGTTATTCATAAGACCATAAGACATAGGAGCAGAAATTAGGCCAATCGACCCGAGTCTGCTCCGCCATTCATTCATGGCTGATAAGTTTCTCAACCCCATTCTCCCGCCTTCTCCCCGTAACCTTTGATTCCCTTACCAATCAAGAACCCATCTATCTCAGTCTTAAATACATTCAATGACCTGGCCTCCACAGCCTTATGTGGCAATGAATTCCATAGATTCACCACTCTCTGTCTAAAGAAGTTTCTCCTCATCTCTGTTCAATTCTTAAGATTCACAGTGTAATACATTCAAATAGAAGGAAACATTTTTTGTGAGTAAAGCAGTAACAGAAGCAAAAAAAAAGTCTTAATTTAAAAAAAAGCAGACATTTCTAATCCTAAAGCTATCATTTCACAAAACATTCCATTTTTAACACATACACAGGCTAACATGTTTATATGGTACTGAAAAAAATGTTCCATTTTTTTTTGGAGATGCCATTTTCGAATGTGACATTAATCAGCTGCCTGCCCCTTTCGGAGGGACAATGGCACTGGTTATACAGCAGCAAGGTGCTCAGAAATTGTTGGACGACATCCCCGTGCTATCAGATTGTCACTTCCCTGCTGTTTGATGCCTTCCTGTGCACTAAATGGCTACCAGCTTTATCTACATAACAGCCATCATCTTACTTACAAAATAATTTGTTCAGTATGAAGTGCTTTTGGAGGTGTCTGGAGAGCTGTGATAAGATGCCTCACAAACTCAACTTTTACTTTTTTTCTATTTAAAGAGATCCTTATAGAAAAAACAAAATCCCACTCACACTCTTCCTGCTCTTCTCGGAAGTGATCTGAATGAATAAAAGATTTGAGAACATAATTCCTTCTCAGGTCAGTTTATCACTTGTTAATAAAGCTATAAATCAAAAGAACATACATCACTTAAATGACAGACCAACTCACAATGGGGTTTAGCTAGCACAAGATGAACTACAAAGATTTATCTTTGAAGCTTATTTGGAGATTTAAAAAAAATACATGAGAGAAAATGGGTCTAATTTGGTCGTGTCAGTTTATTGTAAGTGTGAGTTATTATAGAATCATAGAATGAAGCCATTCTGTCCATTGTGTCTCTGCACTCCCACTCCCCTATTTTTATCCCTGTAGCCCTGCAATTTCTTCCTCTTCAGATTGATTTGTATTTCAATCCTCACTGAATTAGTAAACTTCCTGTTGAAACTAAACAAACTCCTTCTTCAGAACCAAATAATAGGAAGATTTTGTTTTTAAACAGCAAGTTGTTGTGATCTGGAATGCACTGCCTGAAAGGGCGGTGGAAGCAGATTCACCAATAACTTTCAATGAAATAACTAATTGCAGGGAAAGGTTTGCAGAGCTACGGAGAAAAGAGCAGAGCAGTGGGACTAATTGGGTAACTCAAAGAGCCAGCACAGTCCCGATGGGCCAAATGGCCTCTTTCTGAGGAGCATCATTCTATGAGTCGCAGTGCTTCCTTTGTTTCTTTCACAATCCACCGAGGTACAATGTGGGTCTTGCTGTTCACTAAGGTCAGAGATGCCCTGTTACCCTTCCTACACCTCGCACATTTCAAGCACAAACACATTTCTGCGCAAAAAGAGCGGGGGAATTAAGTCTCATTAACAACGTGCACTGTGAGATGTCCTACTCCAGCTAAATCCAGCCCGTTATTATTTTCGAAATAGAAGGAGTTTCTCTTGGGTTTGGATAATATTCTGTCAATCCCAGCTTTACTGCCGCTCTTGTGTCAGTGTGGGCGGACACGCTCTGCACTCTACCCATACTCAGTTTTGATCTTACCATCTGGTACAGCCAATTGAGCTTCCCTCTCTCACTAACCCAAAGCATCCAGCGTAACTCTGCTGAACTGGAACATCTGTGTGAACAATTAACATACCCAGTAAAGCAACTGAACCACTATAGACACATAGAAAATAGGAGCAGGGGTGGGTTATCTGGCCCTTTGAGCCTGCTGCACCATTCAATATGATCATGGCAGTTCATCTATCTCAACGCCGTACTCCCGCTGTCTCCCCATACCCCTGATGCCTTTTGGGTCCAGAAATCTATCTATTTCCTTCTTAAATATATTCATCTTGGCTTCCACAGCCTACAGTGGTAGAGAATTCAACAGGTTCACCACCCTCTGAGTGAAGAGATTTCTCCTCATATCAGCCCTCAATGGTCTACCCAATATCCTGAGACTGTGACCTCTTGTTCTAGATTCCCCCCATCCAGAGGAAACATCATCCCTGCATCCAGTCTGTCCAGCCCTGTCAGAATTCTATATGTTTCAATGAGATCCCCTCTCATTCTTCTAAACTCCAGTGAATACAGGCCTAGCCGGCCCAATCTCTCCTCATACAACAATCCTGCTATCCTAAGAATCAGTCTGGTGTACCTTCACTACACTCTCTCTATGGCAAATATATCCTTCCTTAGGTAAGGAGACCAAAACTGCACACAATACTCCAGGTGTGGTCTCACCAAGGCCCTGTACAGCTGCAGTAAGACATCCTTGCTCCTGTACTCAAGTCCTCTCGCAATGAAGGCCAACATACCATTTGCCTTCTTAGCTGCTTGCTGCACCTGCATGCTTGCTTTCAGTGACTGGGGTACAAGGACACCCAGGTCCCTTTGTACATCAACATTTCCCAATCTATCACCATTTAAATAAAACTCTGCCATTCTGTTTTTCCTACCAAAGTGGATAACTTCACACTTATCCACGTTATACTGCGTCTGCCATGTATTTGCCCACTCACTCAAACTGTCTAAATTGCCTTGAGGCCTCTTAACACCCTCCTCACCGCTCACATTCCCACCAAGTTTCGTGTCATCAGCAAACTTGGAAATATTACATTTTGTTCCTGCATCCAAATCATTGATATATATTGTGAATAGCTGGGATCCAAGCACTGATCCCTGCGGTATCCCACTAGTCGCTACTTACCACTTCAAAAGAGACCCATTTATTCCTACTCTCTGTTTCCTGTCTGCTATTCTCAATCCTTGCCAATATATTACCCCCCAATCTCATATGGTTTTAAATATTACACACTAACCTTATATGTGGGACTTTACTAAAAGCTTTCAGAAAATCCAAATACACCACATCCACCAGTTCTCCCTTACCTATTCTGCTAGTTACTTCCTCAAAAAAACTACAGTAAGTTTGTCAAACATGATTTAGCCTACTGGAGTTCTTTTGAGAACACAACTAGCAGGATTATGGTATTTTGGTCTTTCAGCTACAATTCGCAGCCCTTTTCCTGTTCTGGGTTCCAATGTATCCTTCGGCAGCCCAAAGACTTATCGTTAAAAAGTAAAGAAGACCCAAGTAGCCTTATCCTCACCTCCCTACTATAATTAAGTTACTGGCTTGCAATATACTGCTTCACACATGCACACGCATGTGTTAAACCTCTTCCTCTTTCAACATCAGCAGACAACACCAACCATTCTTGCTGCTGCTGAAGATTCTAGAAGGATGAGAATAACTGTTTGATGTTGCAGAGACGGGGTTTAACTTGTGGTGAAATAAAATGCAGAAACTTAATGCAACTGTATACTTGCAAAAGGAATCAGTTTTGCACCCAAATATAGTAAATATATATATATTATATATATATATATAGTACCAAGAAGGTCAGAGCCTGCATAATCTTCTACTTCAATTTCCATGCTTTTAATGCAGGCTTATTTCTGGGGTTGTAATAAGTTATGGTGCACGTGACCTCAAGGGTAAGAATTCAGTGTCGCTGGAATTACTGCACGCTCCCTCAGATTCAGCTTCGAGTTCAGGAGGAAGAGAAGGAGCTCCAGGTTCCCCTGGCCTGGGGAGACTTAATGTCGTAGGCATGGTTTCCACATTGCTCAGTATGACTGCCTTCTCCAGCAAGGACATGGATCGTAAATCTACCGGAGACTGGGTTGGCGAGGCTGATGGCACTGGGCTATATTCTCCTTCAGGATGAAACAGGATGTTTGCCTCTGTCCTCTGAGTATTGGACTCAATGGAAGGAAACACAGATAGGTTGTTTGTTCCGGATATATCTTTGGATGTCTCGCAACTGCTCGAAAAGGTTCCTGCTTCAAGTGAAAGAGAGAAAAAAAAATTGAGAGAGAGAGAGAGAGCTACACAACACTGGATGAATATTGATTTATAATTTAAGTTCTTTAACTAGAAAAGAAGATCCACTGGGAGGAATACAAAATATAATTCTGTGATAAAGCAACAAAGCCACAAAGACTGTGGGGCTGGAATTTTCACTATCGAGCTGGGTAGCTCCTGACTTGGCAGCCCTGCCTCAGTTTCAAAGGCCCCCGTTACACCCAGATTTCATTCTGGGGAGGGTGGGGGCAGGACAGAGTCGGGAGGAATGATTCTGGAGTTTGGAAGATATCAGAGCTCTCTGAGGATTGCAGGGCTGGACGAGGTTACAGAGATACAGAGGGGTTGAGGTGTCGGGAAAACAAGGGTGAGAATTTTGACAGTGAGGCTTTGTAAAGCTGGGAGTTGGCATAGGTCTGTGAGCGTAGAATGATGGGCCATCAGAAGTTAGAATATGGTTTCTCATTCCACTGTCTCTGCTGCTTCCTTCCCTAGCCCAGAATTCTGCCTAGGCACCAAAACAGCTCTTATCAAAGTCACAAGTGACATCCTATGTGACTGTGACAAAGGTAAACGTTCTCTCCTCATCCTTCTTAACCTGTCCGCAGTCTTTGACAAGGTCGGCCGCACCATCCTCCTCCAATGGCTCTCCACTCTCGTCCAGCGGAGTGAAAGAACTGACATTTATGAAGGATAGAGAATGAACCTAGAGAGTCTGGGAGGTAACAAAGGCAGGGGGTGAAGGTTTCAGCAGCAAGTGAGCTCCTGCAGGGTTGGGAACAGCTATGTTATGGAGGTGGATTTAAGGTCTTTGTGATGCAGAGGTCATGAGGTTTGAAGCTCGGCTCAGGGTCTAATAGGCTGCTAAGGGTTGAGAGTGGATTGCTCAGCCCAAGACCTTGGCCAGGGAGCCTGATGAAATTAGTGGCTGGAGAACAGAGTTTGTGATGGAAACCAAAAGTATCAGCTTCAGCCTTTCCCAATGTTTAACTGCAGCAGCTAAGCGGCTCATCCAAATATCAGACACACAGTCCGACAATACAAATTTTGAGGAGGCTCTGAGACAGTTGTTGTGAAGGTAGAACTGGGTATTGTCTTTAGGTGCATTTACTAAGGGGCAGCATGTAGAAATAGGAGGGGCCCCATGATAGATCCTTGGGGGACACCAGGGGTAAATTTGAGGGAGTGGGAAGAGAATCCATGACAGGTAATAAAAAATGGAACCAAGAGAGAGCCATCCAAATTCGCTGGACAAGAGTGGAGAGCCATTGTAGGAGGATGGTGTGGCCGACCTTGTCAAAGACTGCGGACAGGTTAAGTAGGATGAGGGGGGGATAGTTTACCTTTGTCACAGTCACATGGGATGTCACTTGTGACTTTATTAAGAGCTGTTTTGGTGCCTAGGCAGAAACTTGATTGAAGAGGTTCAAATGGATTTGCGCAAAGGATACTTCACGGGCTTGGGAGGTGACAACATGTTGAAGGACTCTGGAGAGGAAAGGGGGGTTGGAGTTGGAGCAGTCATTTACAAGGTCAAGTGAGAGAGGCAGTTCCTGAGGAGACAGAAAATTTTACAATATCAGCCAGCTTGGGGACCAGGGGCAAGAGATGGGTAGTCAGCACTTTAGTGGATCCAGGGATTAAGAGGTGGGTTTCATGGACGAGAAACGCTCAATGAGGGCGCAGGGGGGGAATAGTAGAGAAAGATGTGAATTCCCGGCTCGTTGATTCCGTTTCTCCCTCCACAGGTAAAAGCAAAATACTGCGGATGCTGGAAATCTGAAACAAAAACAGAAAATGCTGGAAAAGCTCAGCAGGTCTGACAGCATCTGAGGATGGAGAAACAGGGTTAATGTTTCGAGTTCATATGACCCTTCTTCAGAGCTACAGAGAAGTAGAAATGTGATGAAATTTAAACAGTTTAAAGGGGGGTGGAGCAGGTGAAGTTGGATAGAAGGCCAGTGATAGGTGGAGGCAAAGGAGAGATTGACAAAGATATCACAACAAAGGGAGTGTTAATGGTAGTGGTGAGGGCTAAAGGAGGTGCTGATAGTGTCATTAAGGTGGGAAAGCAGAGTGTGATAATAGCAGGTCAAGGGTAAGCACTCCGGAAAGAGCAACATGAACAAGTAACAGGTGGCCCTTGTAGGGGTGGGGTAGGGGGAGAGGACAGTGGTGCAGGGGAAAAAGGGATGGCAAATGGGATAAAAAAGAGGGGGGATAAAACAATGAATAAATTAATGAAAATAACAATGGATAAAAATTAAAACAATTTTGAAAAAGGGGATAAAAAAAGAAAAGGGTTGTAGATAGAGGAGAGGGCTCATGGTCTGAAGTTGTTGAACTCGATGTTAAGTCCAGAAGGCTGTAAAGTGCCTAGTCGGAAGATGAGGTGCTGTTCCTCCAGTTTGTGTTGAGCTTCACTGGAACAATGCAGCAGGCCAAGGACGGACATGTGGGCATGAGAGCGGGGGGGGGGGTGTGTTGAAATGGCAAGCGACAGGACCTCTGCCCCCCCTTAAACAGTATAAATTCCATCACATTTCTACTTCTCTGTAGCTGTGAAGAAGGGTCATATGGACTCGAGATGTCAACTCTGCTTCTCTGTCCACAGATGCTGTCAGACCTGCTGAGTTTTTCCAACACTCTCTATTTTTATTTCAGGTTTCCAGCATCTGCAGTATTTTGCTTTTATCCCTCTATTATAATGCTGCTATTCTTCTATATCACTGAAACCGCTGGGTTATACTGTAATGGTCCAGAGATAGTGCTGCAACATCTCCGGCAGTTCCAATTACAGTGAAAATGCAGAGAGGGGTTGAGTTTCTGCTAGTTATATTGGCTGAATCAGCTAAAAGCACAAAGAGAAAGGGAATTTTAAATCTAAGTGAGTTACTGCCATACTGCTCGTGTTTTCCACAGTCTTTTCTGCTGGGTCAAGACTCAAACCTCCCCTAATCATGCCCTGCCCATAAAATTGGACACACGCTCAGGTCAAGATTTCAAACTTCTGCTGAAGGTGCTGATTGGTGAAGGTTTTTCAAATTCCACTCATTTTCCCAGGTGCACAGGTAACCAGTCAGCACGTTTCAAAGTCTTTCCATATCACAAATACCTTTAATTTACAAGGAAATGGACTAATTTACATCAATGACACCATTAAATGGTTCAGTAATTTTCTTGAAAGCTGTTACTAGACCTTAGGTATTAAATCACACTTACAAGCGAAGGGCTTGAAACTGATAAAAATGATTATTTTTGATGTCAAACCCATTTTCAGCTGCATCAATAAAACTGTGTCAGGTTATCACACTCAAAATACACTGAGGAATACCTTTCACAGGAATGGAAAAGCAAGGTTGTGTTTTATTACGTTGCCTGACTGCTCTGGTTCATAGAAGAATTTATGTGTGATTATGCAGAAGAATGTTCAACCTCAGGTCAACCAGGACAATTTCAAGTGCCTTTCGAGTGCATTTTCCCGACTGCAACCGAAGGGATTCTAACTGAGAATTTTCCACCAACTGTGAGCACAGCTGTGGAAGATGAAATGATCAATTTTGGATCTGCCTTAAGGTACGAACCAGACCCAGTAATAGACTCAGGGATGAAAACAGGAATGCAAGAAGAAACCTGTGGTGTCATCTATCTAAAAGGCACAAAATAAAAAGTCATGTTGGATGTGGATGGTGTGCACAATGTGACCCAAAGGTGAAAGATAATGGAGCTTCCATGCTATTTCCAAAGTTTGTAAAACTCTTTTATCTATTTATAGGGCATTTTAAGAGTCAACCACATTGCTGTGGGTCTAAACATGTAGGCCAGACCAGGTAAGGATAACAGATCTCCTTCCCTAAAGGACATTAGTGAACCAGATGGATTTTCACAATAATTGACACTGGTTTCATGGTCATCATCATGACTCTTAATTCCACATTTTTATTGAATTCAAATTTCACCATTTGCCATGACGGGATTCGAACATGGGTCCCCAGAGCATTGCCCTGGGTCTCTGGATTACTAGTCCAGTGACAATACCACTATGCCACCATCTCCCTCTAAATGTTCACACATACTTCGATGAAGTGAGAAAGAACAAAAGATTTTTATTACCTTTCTGGATCAGTTTTTCATTTTTAATCTTCTGCACTTCATCCGTTATTCTCTGGACGAGAAAGTTCTGTGTCCCTTCTCGCCTAATGGAACTGATCAGCGTATCCAGGCCTTTTGGGTTTTCTGTTAGGTGATCGAGTAACTTTCCTGTCTTTCGCCTACTCGATATCTGGTAAGAAATCTCCTCCGTATCTTCCCTGGACAATATCTTTTTAGCTCGTAAGTAATCAAAGTGCCTCTCGGCAATGACTTTATCACATAAGTATGGCCTCAGTTTTTCTAAAGCCTGCAAACAAAAAGATAAAGATGTTAGTGAATACATGCGGTCAGCTCTTAACATGAAACACTGATCCACGACCCCACAAATTTACCACAGCACCTGTCTTTCAATAAAGCTGCTCAGAAGCAACAGTAGCTTCTGGAGAAATCTTCACACAGCACTGTAACAAAACTGCTATGGTTAATGACTTCCTTGAGTTCTCTGTCTCAAGTTCTGGTGATAGACTGTCTACCAATATCCATTGCAAGCCTACCGACTCCCACAGCTACCTTAACTACAGCTCCTCACACCCCACTTCCTGTAAGGACTCCATCCCATTCTCTCAGTTCCTTCACCTCCGTCGCATCTGTTCTGATGATGCTACTTTGAAAAACACTTCCTCTGACATGTCCTCCTTCTTTCTTAACCAAGGTTTTCCACCCACGGTCGTTGACAGGGCCCTCAACCGTGTCCGGCCCATCTCCCGCACATCAGCCCTCACGCCTTCTCCTCCCTCCCAGAAACATGATAGGGTCCCCCTTGTCCTCACTTATCACCCCACCAGCCTCCGCATTCAAAGGATCATCCTCCGCCATTTCCGCCAACTCCAGCATGATGCCACCACCAAACACATCTTCCCTTCACCCTCCCCCCCCCCCGCCGGCGGCATTCCACAGGGATTGTTCCCTCCGGGACACCCTGGTCCACTCCTCCATCACCCCCTACACCTCAACCCCCTCCCATGGCCCTTTCCCATGCAACCGCAGAAGGTGCAACACCTGCCCCTTTACTTAACCCCTCCTCACCATCCAAGGGCCCAAACACTCCTTTTAAGGCTTCACTTGCACTTCCCTCAATTTAGTCTACTGCATTCACTGCTCCCAATGCGATTTCCTCTACGTTGGAGAGACCAAACGCAGACTGGGTGACCGCTTTGCAGAACACCTTCAGTCTGTCTGCAAGCATGACCCAGACCTCCCTGTCTCTTGCCATTTCAACACTCCACCCTGCTCTCATGCCCATATGTCCATCCTTGGCCTGCTGCAATGTTCCAGCGAAGCTCAACATAAACTGGAGGAACAGCACCTCATCTTCCGACTAGGCACTTTACAGCCTTCCGGACTGAATATTGAATTGAACAACTTTAGATCTTGAACTCTCTCCTCCATCCCCACCCCCTTTCCGATCCCTCTTTTTCCAATAATTTATACAGATTTTTCTTTTCCCACCTATTTCCATTATTTTTAAATGTATTTCCATCCATTGTTTTATCTCTACCTTGTAGCCTATTTCGATCCCTTCCCCCCACCCCAACCCCACCAGGGCTAACTGTACCTTGCTTGTCCTGCTTTCTACTCTTAATATCACCCATTAGCACATTCCTTAGCTAATATCACCACCTACAACACCTCTTCATCCTTTTGTCTATGACATCTTCTGGCAATCTCCACCTATCGCTGGCCCTCTATCCAGCTCTACCTGTCCCACCCCCGCTTAAACCAGCTTATATTTCACCTCATTTCTATTTTTCCTTAGTTTTGATGAAGAGTCATACGGACTCGAAACGTTAACTGTGTTCCTCTCTGCAGATGCTGTCAGACCTGCTGAGTTTTTCCAGGTATTTTTGATTTTTTTATGATTAATGACTGTCGTTTTCCTTTATTTTTGAGAAAAGCTATACCCACCCAGCCCCTTGAAAATTAGTCTCTCTCCCTTCTCTCTTTTCCCTAATTTGATCACCAGGGTCGCTCAGGGACCCATCTCTCCTTTCACTTTGTTTCAGGAAAGAGACTGATTTCATCAGCAACTCCCCAAAGCAACTGAGTGCTCAGAATTAAGACAGAGGGTCTCCGACTTTCAGCTCATCCATTTGGGAATCCCCATGCTCGAGGGCTTATTATTGGCTTCAGTCTTTTCTTCCTCCTCCCACCTTGAGGGTTTTAAAAACCCAAGCCTCACACCACTTGAGAGTTTTTCGATAGCCTTGACCTTTTTTTGCTTTCACACCGTCACAATTCAGGATTTTTTGACAGGGATAGACCACAGAGAATTGTATTTTGTAGTAACTGGGGAGAGACCAGAGACTGCAGATGAGTGGGAGAGATTCAGGGATCTAAGATACAAAATCACGAAAAAAACAGAAACTGGTGGACAAGCACAGAACATAATTGAAAAAGCAGATTTAGCCTTATCTCAAGTAAGCTAGATTACCAAGGTCTGGAAAGTACATTACAATCACTTGGAGCTCTGGTTAGATCCCCCATACAGCACTGAGCTCACATCTGGGACCACACCTCAGGAAAGGTATATTGGCTTTGGAGAAGCAAAATTCATCAGAACTATACTGGAGCAATGATGGCTAAATTATGACGGCAGGTTGCCTAGTCTAGACTTGTATGAATGTATGTTACTTCCAGCAAGCGTAAATGTCTACTGTTAGATGTGAATCACATCCAACACTTGGACAGCACTTGCTGAAAAATCCTGAGTGCGCTAATAGTTACACTAACAACCAATTTAAGATAATCAGTTGAGTTTGTAACATGGTTTTACACTTGCTAGAAGCGACATACATTCATACACAGGGACCCATTCTCAGCAAACAAAAGGAATATGCTCAAGCTTTGCATCTTTTTTGAATTACCTGGGAGCTTGGGGAGCCTATAGTTCCCTGTTGCTTTCTCCATGGCAATGGCTCAGCCAGAGTAGACTTGCCAACCAAACAGCACCCTTTTCTCCTGTAGTATAAATTGTTGTGATTGCTTGAAATTTGGCATTCTTGCATTTGTCCTGATGAGTGCAAGGTAAAAACCTTCAGCAAAATGTCTCTCTTTTCAGCAAAATTCATGTTCTGCATTACTAAGTGACTAATCTGCCATTCTTTCTCTCTCATATGTTTATCCAGGTTATTCTTACATGTATCTATGCTACTTCTCTCAACCGCTCCTTGTGGTAGCGAGTTCCACGTTGAAGGGGTTAAATTCATAGGGCTGGTTGCTGTCCATTAGGATTCATGCAGGAACAACAGTAAGTCAGTGTGTTCCACTATTTAAGCTGATCATGTCTGATTTGTACTACTATTCCACTTATGGAAGGAAATCTGCTGTCCTTATCTGGTCTGGCCTACATGTGACTCCAGACCCACAGCAATGTGGTTGACTCTTAAATGCCCTCTGAACAAGGGCAATTAGGGATGGGCAATAAATGCTGGCCTAGCCAGCGACACCCACGTCCCATGAGTGAATAAATAAAATGTACCTACCTTTTCTCCAAATCCCACCAATCTCTGTCTTGAATATTTTAACTGACTCAGCATTCACTGCTATTTGCAGGTAGAGAGTTGCTGATTTCTGCTAGCCTTTCATGAACAGCGATTGCAGATTTCTATGTCCAAATGACTTAGCTCCAGTTTTAAGATTGAGCCCCCTTGCTCTAGATTCTCCCACCAGAGGGAATAGTTTATCTGTATCTCTTCTCTCAAATCCCCTCATCAATCCCCTAAACTCAAAAGAAAAAAGATCCAAACCTACGTAATCTGTCTTCGCTAACTCTTAAACCCTGGTAAAAGGAGAATCTGCACTCTACTCTTAGAAATTGATATCTTTTGCTGCCTACTTAACTTCCACATCTTACAAAGTTGGATACAATAACAACTTGCATTTCTATAGCACCTTCAATGTAGTAAACCATCCCAAAGGTGCTTCACAGGAGTGATTATTAAACATAATTTCACACAAGCCACATAAGGAAGCATTAGGGCAGATGACTGAAAGCTTGGTCAGAGGTTTTAAGGAGTGTTTTAAAGAAGGAGAGAGAGACAAAGAGGTTTAAGGAGGGAATTCGGGTGCTTAGGACCTTAGCAGTTGAAGGCACAGCCGCCAATGGTGGAGCGATGCTGGCTGACCTGCTGAGTACTTCCAGTATCTTCTGTTTTTATTTCAGATTTCCAGCATTTTGCTTTTATGGAGCTTTGAAAATTGGGGCTGTGCGAGAGATGCGAATTGGAGGAGTGCTGCCTGGAAGAGGTTACAGAGATAGTGAGGGGTGAGGCTGTCGAGGAATTTGGCCTCATCTGAATCTAAAAAAAATCCCAACCGTCACTGCATTAAGCAAGAACGAAGATGAGTGAAACTTAGATAACAATCAGAAACTAATCCCATCAGGAGTTCATCATCAGGCAAGGAAATGCTTGTATTTGAGACAAAGGGGAAAGCAGAACTGGATGAATATGAATAGATGGCCACTGATCACATTAACCATCTGGGCTGTGTGTGAAATATCTCATGCCCATCTGATATGCCAAAAGGAAACAAAAAAGTTAAACAGATAAAGCAGGGAGCAGACATGCTGCCTGGCAAGGAAGATGGAAACCACAATAACTTCAGTGGCTCGAGGCTGGTTCACATGACTGATCGAAAGGGGCAGAATATCACAGATAAAGCAGCTTCCAGTGTATAAGCACCAGCAAAGGACATTATGCTGAGGTTGAATCACTGCCAGTACAAATCCCTGTCCAATTGTAACAAGGCTTCCAAGCCCCTTGCAATAAAAGCCAACAGGCTATTTGCCTTCCTAATGATGCTGTCTGTATCTGCATGCTAACTTTCTGCGTTCCTTGTATGATCACACCCAAATCGCTCTGAACATCAACACGTACAAATTTCACATAGAACCATAGAAAAGTTACAGCACACAAGGAGGCCATTTGGCCCATCTTGTCCATGCCAGCCTGAGGACACCCAGGTGCCCTTTCTAATCCCACCTTCCTGCACCCAGCCCGTAGCCCTGCAGCTTACAGCACTTTAGGTGCAGATCCAGATACTTTTTAAAAGAGTTTAAAGTTTCTGCCTCTACCACCAACTTGGGCAGCGAATTCCAGACACCCACTACCCTCTGTGTAAAAAAGTTCTTCCTCATGTCCCCCCTACACCTTCTGCAACTTATCTTGAATCTATGTCCCCTGGTTCTAGAATTCTCCACTAAGGGAAACAATTTTATTCTGTCCACTCTATCTATTCCCCTCATAATTTTGTACACTTCAATCAAGTCACCTCTCAGCCTTCTTTGTTCTAAGGAAAATAACCGCAACCTATCCAATCTCTCCTCGTAGCTACACTTTTCTAACCCTGGCAACATTCTTGTAAACCTCCTCTGCACTCTCTCCAGAGCTATTACATCCTTCCTGTAATGTGGTGACCAGAAAACTCCAGTTGTGGCCTCACCAGTGTTTTATACAATTCCAACATTATATCCTTACTTTTATATTCAATACCTCTGCCAATGAAGGAGAGCATTCCATATGCCTTCTTTACAAACTTGTCTACTTGAACTGCTGCCTTCAGGAACCTGTGTACTTGTATGCCAAGATCTCTCACTTCATCTACCCCTCTTAGCATATTCCCATTTATTGTGTAATCCCTGTAACTGTTTGACCTCCCTAAATGTATGACCTCACACTTCTCCATGTTAAAATCCATCTGCCACTTTATCGCCCACTCCACCAACCCATCTATATCGTTTTGGAGATTATGGCTACCCTCTACACTATCCACTACTCATCTTATAAAAAATATTCTGCTTTTCTATTCTTAAGGCCAAAGTGAATAACTTCACAATTCCCTACATTATATACTCCATCTGCCATTATATTGCCCACTGCCTTAACCTGTCTATGCTCTTAACAGTCTCTTTGTGTCCTCCCCACAGCTTACCTTCCACCCAGCTGAGCATCATCAGCAAACTTTGATACATTATTCTCTGTCTCTTCATCTAAATCATTAATATATATTCCCATAATATCGAAGCAAGAACGAACACAGACCTGAGGCAGATAGTACAGTCCAGTCCAGTTGTTCAGTTGTTAGCATATGCACCTGTGAATCACAAGGTTCCAGGTTCAAGTCCCACTCCAGGACTTGGACACAAAAATCAAAGCTGACACTCTTGTGTGATACTGAGAGCACTGCACTGTCGGAAGATCAGTCTTTCGGATGAGATGTTAAACCGAGGCCCCAATTGCCTGCTCAGGTGATGAGCATTATTTTGAAGAACAGCAGGGGAGTTATCCCAGATGTCCTGGTCAATATTTTTCCCTTGATCAATATTGCAAAGAAAACCAGATTATCTGTTTGTGGGATCTTGCTGTGTGCAATTTGGCGGCCGTGTTTGCTACGTTACAACAGTTGCTACACTTCAAAAAAATAAAGTACTTCATTGGCTGTAAAACGCTTTTCTGATATAAAAATGCAAGGGGCGAGTGTCCTGACATCATGGCGCACTCGTGTGATATTTCGCTCGGTGGGTGCATGCGAGAGTTGGCAGTGCACCCGCCGACAATTGAGAGCCCTAGTAAGGCCGTTAAAGTAGCAATTGATGGTAATTTTTCACTGCCCGTCCAACATTACAGTCGGGCAAGTTAGTCAGGTGGCCTTTGCCTTTTTAAGGAAACCTCATCCAAGGACGGGATGAGGTTTCCGAGATTAAATTTTTTAAAAAAGGATTGAAACGTTTGGACAGAATTTTCAGCGTCTGTATGTTGAGGTGACTCATTCTGATGCATGGGCATTTCTCCCGGATTGTAAAACTCCGTTTTAATTGATTTTTAAAATTGATCAGCTCTCCGAGGCAGCTCTCTGCCTTCAGGGTGCTTTCATTGCCCGTTCCCTGCGCCGACTTCAGGGCTTACCCTGCTCCTGCCCCCACCCTGGCAGTGCTGAGCCTTCCAGCGCGCCTTTCACGCTGGCAAGCCGCTAACTGGCCAGCCAGCATGAAATCGGGGTTGGCAGCCCGTTCCCCAGCCGCTCCTGGACCTGCCAATTGCGGCCGCCCGCCACCCTGAAAATTCTACCCCAAGTCCCTTTTTCCTTTTACCCACTTAGACCCTGGCAGAATATTTCGACATCGCAGAATTGATTCTGTGACCTGGGGTGTATTCAGTGTTGGGTCTACCTCAGCCTTGAATATATTTAACGACAGAGCACCCACAACTCTCTGGGGTAGAGTGTTCCAAAGATCCGCAAGCCTCTGAGTGACGTCATTATTTCTCCTCACCTCAGTCCGAAGTGATTGGCTCCTTATCCCGAGAAAGTGGTCCCGTATTCTAGATTCCCCGACCAGTGGAAACTGGGGTCTGACCAAGAGCCTATAAAAGATCAAAACAAAAACAAAAATACCTGGAAAAACTCAGCAGGTCTGGCAGCATCTGCCAGACCTGCTGAGTTTTCCAGGTATTTTTGTTTTTGTTTTGGATTTCCAGCGTCCGCAGTTTTTTGCTTTTACCTATAAAAGATCACTTCCTCACTTCTGTTTTCAAACCTCCTTGAGATTAAGGCCAACATTCTATTAGCCTTTAGGATTATTTTAGTAGGTTTTTTGAAATTGGTTTACTGGATGCCCAAGTCCCTTTCTCTCCCAAGCTCCTCATCTTTCACCATGAAGAATAGTTTCCCCATCTATCTTTCTCAGATACAAAGTGGATCAGCGCACATTCCATCTGCCAGCATTTTGTCCGCTCACTTAGTCTATTCCCTTTAACTCCCTGATCCCATTTACACAACTTGCTACGCTTTCTAACTCAGTGTCATCTACCAACTTCAATAGACAAGCCTCTCTTAAACTTCATATAAAACATACACATTTTACAAGACAATCTACATACACAAATAGCTAATAAGCTAAGGTCCCAGTACAGATCCCTGGCAATCACCACTTGTCACGTCCCACCAGTCAGTGAATGCTTGTTATTTTATTTCTCCTCCTAATCCATGCCATGTCAACAATGGGGGAGGACAGTGGCATAGTGGTAATGTCACTGGACTAGTAATGTAGAGGCCCAGGCTGATGCTCCGGGGACATGGGTTGAAATGGCACCATGACAGCTGGTGGAATTCAAATTCAATTAATAAATCTCTAGTCTAGATAATGGTGACCATGAAACTATCGTTGATTGTCATAAAAGCCCACCTGGTTCACTAATGTCCTTTAGAGAAGGAAATCTGACATCCCTACTCTGGTCTGGCCTATATGTGACTCCAGACCCACAGCAATGCGGCTGTCTCTTAACTGCCCTTTGAAATGGCCTAGCAAGCCACTCAGTTCAAGGGCAATTAGGGATGGGTAACAAATACTGGCCTTGCCAGTGATGCCCACATCCCATGAAAAAAATAAAAAATAAAAAAAAGGTTAGTTCCAATTCTGGGCATTTTCCCTTTACTTAATAATCCCTTGCTTGGAACCAAGCAGGCATTGCCCTAACCACCATTCCTTTTTAAGAATTCAAAACTATCCTGATGCTTTGGTGAGCTCCCACTTCTCTAAGTGCTCAGTTATCTGCCCCTTAATGCTTGCCACAATTGTAGTCATCTGGTTACTCCCTCTGCACTTAACTAATCAAGTGACTAATCAAGGGAAAAATGTCAGAATCTAGAGCGTTTTTAAAAAATAATGAGCAAACCTACACCAATTTCTTTTAATAGCCTGAAACTGAAATCATAAGATGCCGAGACTTATTTATTTTAAGCCTCATTACTTACACTATTACCATTAAAAAAAACTTCTATTAGATCCACCAAGTTGATCCACCAATTTATTTTTTTGGAAAAAAGACATTTTATCGAAGCTTTTAGTCTTGCACTCATCAGGACAATCGCAAGAATACCAATGTCAGGAGAAGCAACAACTTTATACTGTATGAGAAGAGGGTGCTGATTGGTTGGCAAGTGGACCCTGATTGGTAGAGGCATTGCCATGGAGAATGCACCAGGTAATGGTGACTGACAGTTAACTGCCAAGCATTGTTTGAAATTGAAGTTGTTTCTTCCCCATTACTGCTCATTATAATTTCATGTCCGCCCATCCTTAATGGGTCCATATTCCCCTTTACCATTCTCACTTAGTATGTCGCTTTGTCTTTTAATACCTCTCTCTCCATGCATTGGGTTTTCATGTTTCCCTGCATTTGTACAAGCCATTTTCTTAAACTGTCTCCTATTTTTGACCATACGAACACATGAATTAGGAGGAGTCGGCCATTCAGCCCCTTGAGTCTACCCTGCCATTCCGATGGCTGATCCAATTGTGGCCTTAACTCACATTGCTGCCTACTCCTTTGTTAACCAAGAATCTATCTACCTTTGCCTTAAAAATATCCATTGGCCCTTCCTCCACCTCTCTCTGGGGAAGAGATTTCCACAGACTCAAATCCTCGGAAAGAAACAAATTCTCCTCATCTCTGTTGTAAATGGGGGACACCCCTTATTTTTAAACTGTGTCCCCTAGTTCTGGTTTCTCCCACACAGGGAAACCACTGTCAAAGTGTAATGATCAATGGATGATTTTGCGAATGGAAAGTGGTTTCCAGTGGCATTCCACAGGGCTCAGTGTTGGGTCCCTTGCTGTTTGTGGCATATATTAATGAATTGGACTTAAATGTTGAAGGCATGGTTGGGAAATTTGCAGATGACCCCAAAAATCGGCCTTGCAGTTGACAGTGAAGACGATAGCTGTGGACTCCAGAATGATAGCAATGGTTTGGTTGAGTGGGCAGAAAAGTGGCAAATGGAATTCAGTCTGGAGAAGTGTGAGGTAATGCCTTTTGGGAGGGCAAACAAAGCTAGGAAATACAGAATAAACGGGAGGATACTGAAGGGGTAAAGGAAGTGAGAAACCTTGGAGTGCATGTCCACAGGTCCCTGAAGATGGCGGGACAGGTAGATAAGGTGGTAAAGGAGACAAATGGAATGATTTCCCTTTTTTTCATTCAGAATCACAGAATCACAGAAGGAGGCCATTTGGCCCATCATGTCTGCACTGGCTCTCTGAGCATTTTAACCTAGTGCCAATCTCCTGCCTTTTCCCCGTAACCCTGCACATCATTTAAATAGAAACAATCACCCAATGCCCTCTTGAATGCCTCAATTGAACCCGCCTCCACCACATTTCCAGGCAGTGCATTCCAGACCCTAACTACTTGCTGTGTGCAAAGCTTTCTCTCATATCACATTTGTTTTTTTTTTGCAAAACACTTTAAAATTGTGCCCTCTGGTTCTTGATCCATTTATGAGTGGGAACAGTTTCTCCCTATCTACTCTGTCCAGGCCCCTCATTATTTTGAAAACTTCTATCAAGTTTCCTCTCAGCCTTCTCCTCTCCAAGGAGAACAGTTCCAACCTCTCCAATCTATCCTCACAGCTGAAGTTTCTCATCCCTGGAGCCATTCTCGTAAACCTCTTCTGCACTGTCTCCAATACGTTCACATCCTTCCTATAGTGTTGCACCCAGAACTGTACACAATACTCCAGCTCAGATCTAACCAGTGTCTTATATAAGTTCATCATAACCTCCCTGCTGTTGTACTCTATGCCGCTATTAATGAAGCCTAGAATACTGTATGCTTTAGAAACAACTCTCTCTACCTGTCCTGCTACCTTTAATGACTTATGTACACATACACCCAGGTCTCTCTGCTCCTGCATACCCTTTAGAATAGTATCCTTTACTTTATACTGTTTCTCCATGTTCTTTGTACCAAAGTGTATGACCTCACACTTCCCCGCATTGAACTTCATCTGCCACCTATCTGTCCACTCCACCAATGTGTCAAGGTCCTTTTGAAATTCTATACTGTCCTCCTCACAGCTTACAAGTCTCCCAGGTTTTGTGTCATCTACAAATTTTGAAATTATCCCCTGCACACCAAGATTGAGATCATTTATATATATCAGGGAGAGAAAAGTTCCCAATATCGATGCCTGGAGAACTCCACTACAAACCTCCTTCCAGCCCAAAAGATACCCATTACCCTCTGTTTCCAATCCCTCAGCCAATTTTGTGTCACGGGATGTGGGCAACACTGGCAAGGCCAACATTTATTGCCCATTCCTAATTGTCCTTAAGGTGCTGGTGGGTGGTCTTCTTGAACCGCTGCAGTCCATTGGATGAGGCGCAGAATACAAAAGCAGGGACGTAATGCCAGAACTGTATTAAAATGCTGGCTAAGTCACAGCTGGAATTTTGTGTACAGTTCTGGTCACCACATTACAGGAAGGACATAATTTCTCTGGAGAGAAAGTGCAGAGGAGATTTACAAGAACGTTGCCAGGGCTGGAAAATTGCAGCTATGAGGAAAGATTGGATAGGCTAGGGTTGTTTTCCTTAGAACAGAGGAGACTGAGGGGTGAATTAAGTGAGGTTCACAAAATTATGAGGGACCTAGACAGGATAGACAGGAAAGACTGGTTTCCCCTAAGGGAGGGGTCAATTACCAGGGGGCATAGATTTAAGGTAATTGGTAGAAGGATTAGAAGGGATGCTGGGAAAATCTTTCTCACCCAGAGGATGGTAGGTGTCTGGAATTCACTGCCTGGATTGGTGGATGAGGCAGAAACCCCCATCTCATTTAAAAAGGGACTTGGTCCTACACCTGAGGTGCTGTATCCTCGAGGCTACGGCCCAGGTACTGGAAAGTGGGATTAGGACGGGCGGCCGGTTTTTTCAGCTGATTCAAACACGATGGGCTGAATGGCCTCTTTCTGTGCCGTAACTTTTCTGTGGTTCTTTGGTTGACCTAGCTTCACAAGTGAAGTTTTTGTCTTCTAAGGGCATGTACCAGTATTGTTTTAAACCAAATAATGCCTCGAACACTTCTCACTTTTTGCCTGTAAGTTTACCCATTAACAGCTCTATCCGCTTTTCGGGGGATTTCTAATCCTCACTTACATTTAAAACCTCCCTCTCAAGCTTCATACTGTGGCCATCATTCAAAAGACACAGTTATGATGGGCTGAATGGCCTCTTTCTGTGCTATAAATTTTCCATGTTTCCTAAGAT
The DNA here is from genome assembly GCF_017639515.1 of Carcharodon carcharias. Lineage (NCBI taxonomy): Eukaryota > Metazoa > Chordata > Chondrichthyes > Lamniformes > Lamnidae > Carcharodon > Carcharodon carcharias. The sequence goes on from NC_054482.1 coordinate 115,358,804, forward strand.
GTTCTTTTACCATCAGATTGTTAAAGAAATTCAGGTGCATTACTAGTCATTAAATCTAATAAGGCTTGTTTCTTTGTTGGTTCCAATATGTAATGGACCAGATTTTGATGCAATAACATCCGTGTGTGAACAACTCTCACCGTTACAAATGTGAAAATCCGTCACTTATGACGGGAAAGCTATTCCATGAATCACAAATTGCCACAAGTTGCTGGACAGCTTGAAAATGGCAGTTCACCCTTAATCTTGCAATGAGTTGTAACACTGCTGCATTTGCCCACTAATTCTCCATTAAACCTGCCACAATAAACCAGATCTAGCAATTAGCAGCACAAGTATCCTTCAATGATGCTGTAATTGTTAACAACATTCCAGAAAATAAACAATGGAACGTTGTTGTTTTTCCAAAGGGAATGGAATATAAAGGGAGGGGTGTGTTGCTGCAGTTGGTGAAGCCACATCTGGAGTATTGGACGTGCACAGTTTTGGATTCCTTATGTAAGAAAGGATATAATTGTATGAGAAGCAGCACAGAGAAGGTTCACTCGACTGATTCCTGGGATGGGGAGGTTATTTTATGAGGAAAGGTTGGACATGTTGGGCCTGTATCCACAGGAGTTTAGAGGAATGAGAGCTGATCTTATTGAAACATAAAAGATCATGAGGGGACTTGACAGTGTGGATTCTGCAAGGATGTTTCCCCTTGTGGGAGAGACTAGAACTAGGGGGCTCAGTTTAAAAATAATGGGGTCTCCCATTTAAGACAGTGATGAGGAGATTTTTTTTTCTCTCAGAGGGTTGAGTGTCTTTGGAACTTTCTTCTCCAGGGAGTGGTAGAGGAAGGTTCATTGAATATTTTAAGGCAGAGGTAGTTGGTTCCTTCGTTAGTCAAAATCTAAGGGTATAGTGGTTAGGCAGGAAAGTGGAGTTGAGGCCACAATCAGATCAGCCATGATCTTATTAAATGGTGGAGCAGGCTCAAAGGGCCAAACTGCCTACTCCTGCTCCTAATTCATATGTATGTATGTAATTACAAGTGTGGACTCTCATTCTTTCAGCTTACAAATTGTTTTAGATTTCAAAGATGTCAAATTCAAACGAAGAATCTTTACTTAAGAAAAAACCATTCTTTTTCCCTCCTCTTATTTAATCCAATCTTTCTTTCTTTCCCTTCTGATTGCTGTACCTAATCATAGAAATGTTATAGCACAAAAAGGGGCTACTTGGCCTATCACATCCATGCTTGCTCTCTGTAGGAGCAATTTACCTTCTGCCACTCCTCCACCTTCTCCCTGTAACCCTGCACATTCTTCCTTTTCAGATAATAATCCAATTCCCCCTTGAATGTTTGATTGAACCCCCTCCACCACACTCTCAGGCAATGCATTCCAGGTCATGACAATTTTGGCATTATTATCCACCTCCAATTGCCCTCAAAACAACGGTGTTGTTTGCACGGCCATTTCAGAGGGCTGTTAAGAGTCAACCATGTCATATGTAAGCCAGACCAGGTAAGGCCAGCAGATTTCCTTCCCTAAAGGACATTAGTGAACCAGATGGGTTTTTACAACAGTAAAATGGTAGTTACACAGTCACCATAATTGAAATGACCTTTTTAATTCCAAATATTGTTTAATTAATTGAATTTAAATAATTTAAATAGTGAGGTTTGGACTCAAATCTCCAGACCTTTAGTCCAGGCCTCAGGATTAATACTTCAGTAACATAACTACTATGATACCCTACCCTTACCTTATTGATCTAGCTTTTGATCATCTATTCCAATATCTCATGTGGCTTGGTGCCATAATTTCATAGAATTGTAGAATGATTATAACACAGAAGCCATTTGGCCCATCGTGCTCTGTGAAAGTGGTTCACCTAATTCCCTTCCTTTTCCTGTAACCCTGGAAAGCATTTCTCTTCAGATAATTACTCAATTCCCCTTTGAACCACAATTGAATCTGCCTCGACCACACTCTCAGGCAGTGCATTCCAGAGCCTAAACACTTGCTGTGTAAAGTAGTTTTCCCTCATGTCACCGTTGGTTGTTTTGCCAAGTGCCTTAAATGGGTGTCCTCTCACTCTCGATCCAGTGGGGACAGTTTCTGCCCATCTACCCAGCCCAGAGCCCACATGATTTTGAAAACCTCTAGCAAATCTCCTCATGATCTTCTTATCTTGAAAGAGAACAGTCCCAACTTCTCCCATATTTCTATGTGATTAAATATACTCATCCCAGGGACCATTCTCATGAATCTTTTCTGCACAGTCTCTAAAGTCTTCGCATCTCCCTTAAAGCATGGTGCCCAGGACTGTGTGCAATCTCCCAACTGAGGCTGAATTAGTGTCTTATACAAATTTAACTTCACTTCCTTACTTTGGTACTCTCTGCCTCTATTTATAAAGCTCAGGATACTGTATATTTTATTAACCACTTTCTCAACCTGTCCTGCCACCTTCAGTGATTTATACACATATACCCCCAGGTCCCTCTGCTCCTACACCCCCTTTAAAATTGTACCCTTCGTTTTACATTGTCCCTCCTTTCACACGTCCCTGCTTTAAATATCATCCGTCACTTATCGGCCCATTTGTCTATATCCTTTTCACGTCTATCAATATTCTCCTCACAGCTCACAATACTCCCAAGTTTTGTTTGATAATCTCTCCTGTGAAACACCTTAAGATGTCATATGACCCTAAAGGTGCAACAAAAAAAGCAAGGTTTTCTTGCCATTTCTGAGAGCATTTGCCATGAATGAAGTGTAAAGGTATCTATGGGAGATTTGAACTCTTAACAGAGATGTTAAACATAACGTAATAGACAGGAAACCCCAGCACATCATGTTAATTACCTCTATTAACATAGCAAACTTGCACTGCTTATTTGGGCAATGTAATTTTGCGATATGAGCCACACCTTCAGCTATAAACTCCAACCACCATATGGTGTTTCAGAAACCACAGTATCTATATCTGAAACACAGAGGAATTTTCTTAGCCCTGACTACCTGCAGGTGGAATCCCAGGAAATCCACAACATTCCCACCCAGACTGATTCAGCGATGTTGTTTGAGGGCTAAATATTAGTCAGGTCATCGGGGGAAACGCCCCTCTTTCTGTTCAAAGTGATCTTCCATTCCCACCTGAGAAGACAGATGGAGATGGTTTAATATCTCTCCCAAAGGATAACACCTCACTGCATTGCTCCCTTAGTGCTGGCCCACTGACAGAGCAGCGCGGCCCTCCCCCGGCGATCAGCCCACCGACAGAGCAGCGCGGCCCTCCCCCGGCGATCAGCCCACCAACAGCGCAGCGCGGCCCTCCCCTGGTGATCAGCCCACCGACAGTGCAGCGCGGCCCTCCCCCGGCGATCAGCCCACCGACAGCACAGCGCGGCCCTACCCCGGCAATCAGCCCACCGACAGCGCAGCGCGGCCCTACCCCGGCGTTCAGCCCACCGACAGCACAGCGTGGCCCTCCCCCGGCAATCAGCCCAACAACAACGTGGCTCCCCCCCACCGGCACCCAGCCCACCAACAACGTGGCTCCCCCCCACCGGCAGCATGGCAAAATGTGCAACTTTCCTCAACCTGAGCATTTTGTGACTTTAAAGGGATTTTGGTGCACAAATATCCAGTATCGATGGCGCTGGCCATCACATTGAATGGACAGCACCTTAACAGGCCATTCTGCCCAACTGGTTCATTGCCAGTGTCCTCACAAAACAGCCTGTTCCTCAATCGCACGTCTTTCCAAACAAACGAATAGGAGGCCATTCAGCCCCAGCATATCTCTACTCTCATGATATCATGACAATCGATGAATATGGACTACTCCATGTTCAACTCAATGGGGTGAAATTTCATCCAATCACAGGCGGAGAATTGTGCAGGATGCCTGTCACTGTTGTGTCAAATGCACAGATATCAAATATGTCCTTGTTCTTGAAGCAAGGTATGATCTTGGAATAGAGCCAGTAAGTTGAAAGGTAAATGAGACAAAAATATTTCACAAGAAAACATTCAATAAATTGTTGAATTCCAGCCAAGAATTCGTGGAACAACTTGGAGAAAGAAAATCAATGAGCTATTAATCAGCGGATGCAGACTGACAAAGTCCAACCAATCTTACTCTGAAATGCAATTGTTAAGTAGCACATTAACCCAACAGTCTCAAAAGGGGCTTTTAGTCCAGTGGCTACTCTTCCTAGAAAATTCACACTTTAAATAAAACATTTCTCAAATATTTTTGGATAACAGCAAAGAGGAGAAATAAAGTTATAAGCACTGGAGGAGAACAAGTGTTTTTTTTTTTAAATGTGGTTAATTACATCAAATCGAAATCAGTTGATCAGTTACAACATTTTGAGCATGAGGAAAGGTACCAAGATGGGATGGGGAATGTATAGCCTAAACTTACCTGGCAGGTAACCAGTAGGATCAGGTGGGAAGACTATTTTATTACCCACCTATTGACTTCAAATGGAAACTAAAGTCAGAGTTGGGTGGGTGGGGGGGTGGGGTTAGACTAGCATTTATTCCCCTTTCAGTCAATTTGCTGTTTGGTGAGTTAGGTTTAAATTTTATCAGGTTGACTAAATGATTTAAAGTCACTTGATAGTACAGAACCTGAATTTTGCCAAAAAGAGAGACGCATTGCTGAAGTTTTTCACCTTGCACTCATCAGGACAAACACAAGAATGCCAAATTTCAAACAATCCAACAATTTATACCACAGGAGAAAAGGGTGCTGACTTGTTGGCAAGTCAATTCTGATTGGTTGAGTAGTTGCCACGGAGAGAGCAATAAAGGAACTGTAGGCTCCTCAAACTCCTGGGTAATTCAAAAAAGGTGCAAGACTTGAATATAATCCCTTTGTTTGCAAAGAATGGCTCCCTGTGTGTGAATATATGTCACTTTTCGCAAGTGTAACTCTTTCGAGTACAAACCCGTTTCCATCTGTTTCAGATGAAGTTACATTATTTCATAGTTTTGCCATTGTGAGATTTGAACTCTTGATACTCTTTCGAGTACAAACCTGTTTCCATCTGTTTCAGATGAAGTTACATGTTTCATAGTTTGCCATTGTGAGATTTGAACTCTTGATCTTGGGGTTATAAACCCAGTACCATAACCACTTGGCTATTTAGGCAAATGAGCCATGTTATGAGCTCAACTGATTATCTTAAATTGGTCGTTATCATAGCTATTAGCACACTCAAGATTGTTCAGCAGGCGCTGATCGATCACAGAATCACATCGAACTGTAATAGGCAGAGGACAGACCAGATTAAACCAGCCCATGCTTGCAAAACCCAAAACAAAATGTCTACTGTTAGATGCAATTCTGCACAATTTTCAAATGACCTAGACTTTTTTTTTAACATTAAGAATGCAGTTTGGCACACAAGACAAACCTCCAGTTAAATCATCTAATATCTCTCTTTGTATGTTAATTAGTTGTATGTTATATTTGACTATCCCAGTCTATATTAGGATAATTAAAGTCTATTATAACTGCTCTATAGGTTTTGGACCTCTGTAATTTTCTTGCAAATTTGCTCCTCTATATCGTTCTCATTAGCTGCTGGACAATAGAATATATATGGGGGCTCTCGCGTAGCTTCAACAAAAAAAATGTTTCTTATTGTACAAGAGGGAGAGATACAGAATCCAGGGCAAGCAAAAACAGGCAAATGAGCTGGTTAGAAGTTGCTTTAATAGACTACTTCTAACTTTTCGCCCACAAATTCTGCTCTCCAAGCAAACGTCCTTTATCCCTGTAGTCTAAAAGCTCAGTGATTTTGACTGCAAGGTTAATGACCCTTTATGGCTCCACAGCAGTCTTCCAACAGTTCATTTACATGTGTACTCATTTTGACATCTTCTCAACACTGTTACACATCGAATGTCAAGAGATCAGATGTATACAGTGAACATTTCATTAACACCATTTTGCCATAAAATGTATTACATGGCACACGCAATAAATAGTAGATTGTGAAAATTAGGCCCATATTCACTGAAAATTTGACAATTTTCTGTGCAAAGCTTTAAAAATTTTATTTAGGCCGTTATTTCTCTGAACGAAGTTCACTCCACAGGAAGATCCGATGGGCTGAGTGGCCTCTTCCTGTGCTGTAAATGACTCTGACTTGTGGCACCAGCGACGAGTGAACATAAATAGCTTCATCATTAAGGGCAGACGTCTGTTCTACAGGATTGCTTTGTACTGACATTCCTCAGACATTAATAAGTCAGCCTGATAGCTTCAACTGGCTGTTGGAAACAATAGTCTGGAATTCTCTCTGTTGGCACAACACAGGTGTTAGACCCTAAACTGTGCCAATTCTGCCAAAGTCAAGATATGTCCTAATTTCCTGTGAATCACAGTATTGTTACAGCACAGAAGGAGGCCATTTGGCCCATTGTGTCTGGAGTCTTTCAAAACGAGCAATACACCTAGTGCTATCCCCTTGCCTTCTCCCTGTAACCCTGCACGTTCTTCCCTTTCAGATAATAATTCAGTTCCCTCTTGAATGCTCCATTGAACCTGCCTCCACCACACTCTCAGGCAGTGCATTCCAGATCCTAACCACTCTCTGCGTGAGAAAGTTTCTCCTTGTGTCTCCGTTGCTTCCTTTGCCGATTGCCTTAAAACTGTGCCCTTTCATTCTCAATCCTTCCATCAGCGGGAACAGTTTTTCCCTACCTATTCTGGCCAGGCCCCTCATGAGTTTGAACACCTCGATCAAATACATGAAAAAAAAGGGTGTAAATTGACAAATACACTTAGGACCCAAGGAAAGCAACACAATCACACCGTAGATTTTCCCCCTAAATATGAGGGTCATTTTGGGCCAGTACCCATTGGAGTTTAGAAGGTTGAGAGGTGGTCTTATTGAAATGGATAAGATCGTGAGAGGTAAAAACAAAAAACTGCGGATGCTGGAAATCCAAAACAAAAACAGAATTACCTGGAAAAACTCAGCAGGTCTGGCAGCATCGGCGGAGAAGAAAAGAGTTGACGTTTCGAGTCCTCATGACCCTTCGACAGAATTCTGTCGAAGGGTCATGAGGACTCGAAACGTCAACTCTTTTCTTCTCCGCCGATGCTGCCAGACCTGCTGAGTTTTTCCAGGTAATTCTGTTTTTGTTTAAGATCATGAGAGGACTTGACAGAGTGGCTGCTGAGAGGATGTTTCCCCTTGTGGGAGAGACTAGAACTAGGGGACACAGTTTTAGTCCCCAGTTAAGGAGAAGATGAGAAGAATTTTTTTCTCTCAGAGACTCCTGAGTCTGTGCAATTCCCTTCCCCGAGAGTGGTGGAGGCAGGGACACTGAATATTTTTTAAGGCAAAGGTAGATGGATTCTTGACTAAGAAGGGAGTCAAAAATGATCAGGGGTAGGCGGAATGTAGAGTTGAGGTTACAATCAGATCAGCTATAATCTTATTAAATGGTGGAGCAGGCTCAAGGGACCAAATGGCCTACTCCTGCTCTTAATTCATATGTTCGTGTGAACACTTAAGTTCCAACTCATTTAACTGTCACTCGTGCACATTGGACCCATGTTTAACAAGCTGCAATTAGGGACGCTTGTCAATGTAATGAACTGACTCCATAAAAATTAATTCAAAGCAACAGAGGAACACACTCCAGTCTCTTGAAGATAAACGTTTATCAACATTCAAAAAGTAACCTTGCTGCGTGTGAAAATCGGGCTAGAATTTGAACAGAGCCTCTGATCAAAGAGAATTAATTGTTGCAGTCTCGCGTACAAGATCCTGTAGCTTGGGAGCAGGCCATTATTACGGACGGAGCGATAGACAGACGTTCTTAAAAGATTCAGCAGTTTTGAGAGAACTGTACCCGAGTGTTGCGATTTACTCATTCCCAGAATTCCGCAATCTTTTAAGCCCTATGTTCGATTTGCAGCCAGGTCTTTGGGCACAAGTCCATAGAAATTTCTAGCCTTAACACATGCAAATTAAATTTCTGAAAATACTGTGTAGAATCAGCCCCTATTCTCCGCTCTTTAGAAGACAGAGCTGATCTCACTGAAACATATAAAATGTCTGGAGGACAAAACAGGGTAGATGCTGGTTCGGGAATCTAGGACACAGGGTCATAACCTCAGAATGAGGGGTTGGCCATTTCAGACCATGATGACGAGAAATTTCTTCATTTGTGAATCTTTGGCATTCTCTGCCTCAGAAAGACTCATGGGATTCTCGGCCACGAGTATGGTAAGGCTGAGGTCGATAGATTTTTGAGCACTAAGAGAATCAAAGGACGTGAAGATCATGTGGGAGTTGATGTGGAAGAGCAGCCTCGATCTTGCTGAATGGTGGAACAGGCTTGAAGGGCCTTAAGACTTACTCCTACTCCAACTCCTTATGTTTTTAAAAAGACACTGGGCAGAATTTTCTGCCTGTTGGGTGGGTGGGCCCAACCCAGTCTCCGACGGGCGGGGAGCTGATCCCCACCGGAGAAACGGGCCCCACCGCCATTTTACGTGGGTGGGCCAATTAAGGTCCGCCCAGCGTGACATCCAATGGGAAGCACTCCCTGTGCGGGTGAGGGGGATTCCCCAAAAGCGAGAGTGCGCTCTTTCACGCATGCGCATGAAGGAGCGCACATAAAAAGATTAAAAATAGAAAAGAAAAATCCTTAACATGTCCCCCTCATGTGACAATGTCACATCAGATGGGACATGTACATAAATTACACTGTTTAAAACCCTGCATGAAACATCATCCCGCTGGAGGATGAGGTTTCATGTTTTCTCTATTTCCCACTGGGGTTCCTGGCCGACCCGACAACCTTAAGGTTGGACGAGCAGGTTCTTTAATTGTATAAGTGATCCTGTCAATGGCCTCAATTGGCCATTGACAGGTCGGTGGGCCCGCAGATGATTTTGCTGCACCCCCACCTTCCTGAAAATTTAAATGGGGCGGGATGACATCGGGGGTTCCGCCCAACCTCATCCCGGGTCATTTTACACATTGGCGAGCGGACCCTGCCCCCTGCTCGCTGACGGCAAAATTCTACCCACTTACTGACTGCTAAACTGAACAACAGAAGTAAAAGTCAAAACCAAAAGCTGAAAGCATAACACCACCGTCAGTCACCATCATTCAAGGCAGATTATTTGCTGGAAGATTATGCTATCTGGACATTAACATCTCAACAAAAGTGTGGCATTAAGTTTTGAAAGGCGCTGCTGTATGTTGGCAAAGATTCCCATAATGTAAATCACTGCTCCTGTTGGTCAGCTTTAATTCTGTCTCAGAAAATTGGAATTCCAGTGAATTAGAAAACCAGCGTTGTATAACATTGAATCTATGCAAAACTTTCATCCAAGACTCCTGTTGCTGGACAAGGGCATTCCAAGAAGGGATTTGAACATTTTGTGGATGGATTCTAACTGTGTCAAGTGTTGTACTGTCTGGATTGATATTCTGCCTATTATTCAATTCCACCCGGAAATTGTGATCCTGATTTCACAGCTACACACAAAACTCTGAGAATTCCCTGTTTAATTTCTGCCAACCAAGTCTCCATCTATCAAGCAAAGTGATCTTAGACAAAGTCATGGACGGCAAACTCTGTGGTGCATTATCAATCCTTGCCATCTTTGTAAGATTTAACATAGTTGGCCATGTAAATCTCTGCCACTGTTCAGGTCCATGGAATTGTCTCCACATGAGCACCAAGCCTGCCTCCCTGGATAAAGCCATTCCATCAACACGTCTTCTATTCGCACCCACACCACCGCACCCCCACCCCACCCCCGCTCTCTTGGAGTTCCCCAAAAGTCCACCCTTGTATATGCCGATGATGCCCAGCTCCACCTTAAGTGTCAGCTGTGGCCCTGCTGGCTACCTCTTGAGTCAGACACAGTGGGATCAAGTCCCATTTCAGAGACTTGAGAAGATTATTTAGGCCGGCCCCCCCAGTGTGGTATTGAGGGAATGCAGCACTGTTGGAAATACCTTCTGTCCTCTCAGGTGGGCAAGAAAAGGTTCCACTGCGTGATTTTGAAGAACCGGGGTACTACCTCAAGACTTGACAGATTCAACAATCTGCTTGATAGCTTCTGATGATCCACCAAGCCTAAACTCTTAACTCTACTAGAACACAGCTGCCTACCTCCTGGCAGAGACCAGGTCCAGCTTGCCAATCACCTGTTCTGGCTGATAAACAACCTCTCCATGACCCCCAAAGCATCCAATTTAATACCCTCATTCCCAAAATTATGAAACAACTGAAAAGAAAGGAGAGCCCAGGAGAGGCTATTAAAGTCCCCAGAACACAAAATAGGATAGAGTGTTTGGAAAGGGCTAGGAATCTAACTTCAAGCACATCAGATAAAGGGACGACAATGAGAAAGGGGATGGGAAATACAGGACTGAAGGTGTTGTATCTGAATGCACGCAGTATACGAAATAAGGCAAATGAGCTTGTGGTGCAGATTGAAATTGGCAGGTATGATGTGGTGGGCATCACGGAGACATGGCTGCAAGGGGATCAGGACTGGCAGCTAAATACCCAAGGATACACATCCTATCGAAAAGATAGGCAGGTTGGCAGAGGGGGTGGGGTTGCTTCGTTAGTAAAAAATGAAATTAAATTGATAGCAAGAAATGACGTAGGGTCAGGTGATGTAGAATCTGTGTGGGTAGAGTTGAGGAACAGCAAGGGTAAAAAAACCATAACGGGAGTTATGTACAGGCCTCCGAACAGTAGTCAGGATGTGGGGCACAAGATACACCAGGAGATAGAAAAGGTGTGTAAGAAAGGCAAGGTTACAGTGATCATGGGGGATTTCAATAGGCAGGTAGACTGGGAAAATCAGGTTGGTAGTGGATCCCAAGAAAAGGAATTTGTGGAATGTCTACGAGATGGCTTTTTGGAGCAGCTTGTGGTGGAGCCCACTAGGGAACAGGCAATTCTAGATTTAGTGATGTGTAATGAGGCAGATTTGATAAGGGAGCTTAAGGTGAAGGAACCCTTAGGAGGAAGTGACCATAATATGATAGAATTTACCCTGCAATTTGAGAGGAAAAAGCTGGAATCAGATGTAACGGTATTACAGTTGAATAAAGGCAACTACAGAGGCAAGAGGGAGGAGCTGGCCAGAATTGACTGGGAGATGAGCCTAGCAGGAAAGACAGTGGAACAGCAATGGCAGGAGTTTCTGGGAGTAATTTGGGAGACACAGCAAAAATTCATCCCTAGGAAGAAGAAGCATACTAAAGGGAGGATGAGGCAACCATGGCTGACAAGGGAAGTCAGGGACAGCATAAAAGCTAAAGAGAAAGCATACAATGCAGCAAAGAGCAGTGGATTGGGAAGCCTACAAAGACCAACACAGGACAACTAAAAAAGAAATAAGGAGGGAGAAGATTAAATATGAGGGTAAACTAGCCAGTAATATAAAAGAAGATTGCAAGAGTTTTTTTTAGATATATAAAGGGTAAGAGAGGGGCAAAAGTGGACAGTGAGCCGCTGGAAAATGACGCTGGAGAAGTAGTAATGGGGAACAAAGAAATGGCGGAGGAACTGAATAGGTACTTTGCGTCAGTCTTCACGGTGGAAGACACGAGTAACATCCCCAAAGTTCAAGAGAGTCGGGGGGGGCAGAGGTGAGTATGGTGGCCATTACCAAGGAGAAGGTGATAGGAAAACTGAAAGGTCTGAAGGTGGATAAATCATCTGGACCAGATGGATTACACCCCAGAGTTCTGAAGGAGATAGCTGAAGAGATAGTGGAGGCGTTAGTGGTGATCTTTCAGGAATCACTTGAGTCAGGGAGGGTCCCAGAGGACTGGAAAATCGCTAATGTAACCCCCCTGTTTAAGAAGGGAGTGAGGCAAAAGACGGGAAATTACAGGCTGATTAGCCTGACCTGGGTCATTGGTAAGATTTTAGAGTCCATTATTAAGGATGAGATTTCAGAATGCTTGGAAGTGCATGGTAAAATAGGGCAAAGTCAGCATGGTTTCATCAAGGGGAGGTCATGCCTGACAAATCTGTTAGAATTCGTTGAGGAGATAATTAGTAGGTCAGACAAAGGAGAGCCAATGGATGTTATCTACTTGGATTTCCAGAAGGCCATTGACAAGGTGCTGCACAGGAGGCTGCTCAGTAAGATAAGAGCCCATGGTGTTAGAGGCAAGGTACTAGCATGGATAGAAGATTGGCTGTCTGACAGCAGGCAGAGAGTGGGGATAATGGGGTCCTTCTCAGGATGGTGGCCGGTGACTAGTGCAGTTCCGCAGGGGTCAGTGTTGGGACCACAACTTTTCACTTTATATATTAATGATCTAGATAAAGGAACTGAGGGCATTCTGGCTAATTTTGCAGATGATACAAAGATAGGTGGAGGGACAGGTAGTATTGAGGAGGCGGGGAGGCTGCAGAAGGATTTGGACAAGTTAGGAGAATGGGCAAAGAAGTAGCAGATGGAATACAACGTGGGGAAGTGTGAGGTCATGCACTTTGGTAGGAAGAATAGAGGCATAGACTATTTTCTAAATGGGGAGAGAATTCAGAAATCTGGAGTGCAAAGGGACTTGGGAGTCCTCGTCCAGGATTCTCTTAAGGTTAACTTGCAGGTTGAGTCGGTAGCTGGGAAGGCAAATGCAATGTTGGCATTTATTTCAAGAGGACTAGAATATAAAAGCAGGGATGTGCTGCTGAGGCTTTATAAGGCTCTGGTCAGACCACATTTAGAATATTGTGAGCAATTTTGGGCCCCGTATCTTAGGAAGGATGATCTGGCCCAGGAGAGGGTCCAGAGGAGGTTCAAGAGAACAATCCCAGGAATGAAAGGCTTAACATATGAGGAACGTTTGAGGACTCTGGGTCTATACTCGATGGAGTTTAGAAGGATGAGGGGGGATCTGATTGAAACTTACAGAATACTGAAAGGCCTGGATAGAGTGGACGTGGGGAAGATGTTTCCATTAGTAGGAGAGACTAGGACCCGAGGGCACAGCCTCAGACTAAAGGGAAGACCTTTTAGAACAGAGATGAGGAGAAACTTCTTTAGCCAGAGAGTGGTGAATCTATGGAATTCATTGCCACAGAAGGCTGTGGAGGCCAGGTCATTGAGTGTATTTAAGACCGAGATAGATAGGTTCTTGATTGGTAAGGGGATCAAAGGATACGGGGAGAAGGTGGGAGAATGGGGTTGAGAAACTTATCAGCCATGATAGAACGGTGGAGCAGACTCGATGGGCCGAATGGCCTAATTTCTGCTCCTATGTCTTATGGTCTTATTCTTGCCTTCAAGTACTAGTGCACCATCTGACCTCTGCAATCTCCTCCAGTAATATATTTCCTTCTATACCCAATAGACTGATCCCGCCCTCAATGACAGAATTTCCATCTGTTTTGCACCTATTCTGGAACTCAGTCCTCAATCTGCCTCTGACTCTCGAACTTCCTACACAAATCTTCTCCAAATTAGTTTTCAGTCACCTGTCCCAATTTCTCTCCAATGACACAGTGTCCTCACACAGCTGTAAAGAGATGCTAATCAAATGCAAGCTGTTGTTGAATGCGATGACCATCCAGTGTGATAGCAAGAGGACAAATATTAACTTCTAAACCTGTTACCTCAAAGACAGAATATACAGGGCCACAGGTTGAGGATGGTGGCGCACACTGTCTACTAACAGAAACTACTTTTATGCTGCGAAGACAAATTAAAAACATTGGAAAGAATCTTGTTCTAATTTACAAGTGAGGAGAAGCTGGAGAAACAGGGATCAAAAAGCAGCATACTGCAGATGCTGAAAATCTGAAACAAACTGTAACTTTCACCAGGGATTTGGATAAATACATGACTGGGAAAATTCACAGGACAATGGGGAAAGAGCAGGGGGAGTGGGACTATTTGGAAGCAGTCCATGTCCAAATGCAGCAAGACCTGGACAATATCCAGGCTTGGGCTGACAAGAGGCAAGTAACATTCACACCACACAAGTGCCAGGCAATGACCATCTCCAACAAGAGAGAATCCAACCATTGTCCCTTGATGTTCAATGGCATTACCATCACTGAATCCCCCACTATCAACTTCCTGGGGGTTACCATTGACCAGAAATTGAACTGGACTAGCTATATAAATACTGTGGCTACAAGAGCAGGTCAGGGGCTAGGAATCGTGCAACGAGTTACTCATGTTCTGACTCCCCAAAGTCTGTCCACCATCTACAAGGCACAAGTCAGGATTGTGATGGAATACTTCCCACTTGCCTGGATGAGTGCAGCTCCCACAACACTCAAGAAGCTGGACATCGTCCAGGACAAAGCGGCCCACTTGATTGGCTCCACATCCACAAACGTTTACCTCCTCCAACACCATAGGCACAGTAGTAGCAGTGTGTGTCATCTACAAGATGCACTGCAGGAATTCACCAAGGGTCCTTAGACAGCACCTTCCAAACCCATGACCACTACCACCTAGAAGGACAAGGGCAGCAGGTAGATGGGAACACCACTACCTGGAAGTCCTCCTTCAAGCCACACATTATCCTGACTTGGAAATATATCACTGTTCCTTCACTGTCACTGGGTCAAAATCCAGGAACCCCCTTCCTAACAGCACTGTGGGTATACCTACACCACATGGACTGCAGCGGTTCAAAAAGGCAGCTCACCACCACCTTCTCAAGGGCAACAGCATGTTCTGGAGCCAACCAGAGAGCAGGCTACACTAGGCCTAGTACTGTGCAATGAGATGGGATTAATTGATAACCTCATGGTGAAGGCATAGGGAGCAGTGATCATAATAATTTTACATTCAGTTTGAGGGAGAGAAAAGTGGGTCCAGGATTAGTATTTTAAACTTAAATAAGGGCAGTTATGAGGGCATGAAAGCAGAGCTGTCTGGAGTGAACTGGCAAATGAGGTTAAGGGATAAGTCTATAAAGATGCAGCGGCAGACTTTTAAAGGGATATTTCAGAATATGCAGAGTAGATACATTCCAATGAGAAAGAAACATTCCAAGGGGAGGGCCCACCATCTGTGGTTGGTTTAAAAAGTTAAAGACAGTATGAAACTTAAAGAAAAAGCATATAATTGCGCAAAGATGGGTGGCAGGTCAGAAGATTGGACAGAATATAAGGAACATGAACGAATGACAAAAAGATTAATAAGGAGGGAAAAATTAGAGTACTAGAGAAGGCTAGCCGGAAATATAAAGATGGATAGTAAGAGTTTCTATAGATATTTAAAAAAGAAAAGAGTAAGAGGGCACTTAGGGTAATCAGGCAGAGTCAACATGGTTTTGTGAAAGGGAAATCATAATTAACCAATTTATTGGAGTTCTTTGAGTAATCTTGAGTAATATACTGGCACAGATATAAGATTGGCTAGCTAACAGGAAACAGGGGGTAGCTATAAATGAGTCTTTTTTTATGGCTGTCAGAACGTAACGAGCGGTGTGCCACAGGGATCAGAGCTGGGGCCTCAATTTTTTTACAATTTATATAAATGACTTGGATGAAGGGATGGATGGGATGGTTGCTAAATTCGCTGATGACACAAAGGTAGGTAGGAAAGTAAATTTTGAAGAGGACATAAGGAGGTTACAAAGATACATAAATAGGCTAAGTGAGTGGGCAAAGATCTGGCAAGTAGAGTATAATGTGGGCAAATGTGAAATTGTCTATTTTGGCAGCAAGAATAGAAAGGAATATACTATCTAAGTGGTGAGAGATTGCAGACCTGTGAGATTCAGAGGGATCTGAGATTCCTAGTGCATGAATCACAAAAGGCAAGTATGCAGGTACAGCAGGTTATTAGGAAAGCTAATAGAACTTTATCATTTATTGTGAGGGGAATTGATTACAAATGTAAGGAGGTTATGCTCCAGTTGTACAGGGCATTGGTGAGATCACATCTGGAGTATTGTGTACAGTACTGGTCTCCTTATTTAAGGACAGATATAAATGCTTTAGAAGCATTCAGAGAAGATTTACGAGGCTAATACTAGGAATGGGTGGGTTGTCTTATGAGGAAAGGTTGTACAGGTTAGGCTTGTATCCACTGGAGTTAGGAAGAGTAAGAGGTGACTTTATTGAAGCCTTTAAGAACCTGATGGGTCTTGACAGGGTGGATGTGGAGCGGACGTTTCCTCTTGTGGGGGAATCCAGATCCGGGGGTCACTGTTTAAAAATAAGGGGTTGCTCATTTAAGACAGATGAGGAGAATTTTTTTCCTCTCAGAGGGTCATGGGTCTTTGGAGCGCTCGTCCTCAAAAGGCGGTGGAGGCAGAGTATTTGAATATTTTTAAGGCAGAGCTAGATAGATTCTTGATAAGCAAGTAGGTGAAAGGTTATCGGCGGCATGGATGGGAAGTTACAATCAGGTCAACTATGACCTTATTGAATGAGAGCGCAGGCTTGAAGGGCCAAATAGCCTACTCCTACTCCTAAATTCGTATGATCATGTGTAATTCCTATTTTTTTAATTCATTCATGGGATGTGGGCGTTGCTGGCTGGGCCAGCATTTATTGCCCATCCCTAGTTGCCCTCAAGGTGGTGGTGAGCTGCCTTCTTGAATCACTGTAGTCCATGTGGTGTGGTTAACCCACAGAGCTGTTAGGGTGGGAGTTCGAGGATTTTGACCCAGTGACACTGAAGGAATGGTGATATATTTCCAAGTCAGGATGGTGAGTGACTTGGAGGGGAACTTCCAGGTGGTGGTGTTCCCATGTGTCTGATGCTCTTGTCCTTCTAGATGGTAGTGGTCGTGGGTTTGGAAGGTGCGGTCTAGGGAGCCTTGGTGAATTCCTGCAGTGCATCTTGTAGATGGTACACACTGCTGCTACTGTGTCAGTGATGGAGGGAGTGAATGTTTGTGGATGTGGTGCCAATCAAGTGGACTGCTTTGTCCTGGATGGTGTCCAGCTTATTCAGTGTTGTTGGAGCTGTACTCATCCAGGCAAGTGGGGAGTATTCCATCACACTCCTGACTTGTGCCTTGTAGATGGTGGACAGGCTTTGGGGAGTCAGGAGGTGAATTACTCGTCACACGATTCCTAGCCTCTGACCTGTTCTTGTAGCCACAGTATTTATATGGCTAGTCCAGTTCAGTTTCTGGTCAATGGTAACCCCCAGGATGTTGATAGTGGGGTATTCAGTGATGGTAATGCAATTGAACATCAAGGAGTGATGGTTGGATTCTCTCTTATGGGAGATGGTCATTGCCTGACACTTGTGTGGCGCGAATGTTACTTGCTACTTGTCAGCCCAAGCCTAGATATTTTCCAGGTCTTGCTGCATTTGGACATGGACTGCTTCAGTATCTGAGGAGTCGCAAATGGTGCTGAACATTGTGTAATCATCAGCGAACATCCCCACTTCTGACCTTATGATGGAAGGAAGGTCATTGATGAAGCAGCTGAAGATGGTTGGGCCAAGGACCCTACCCTGAGGAACTCCTGCAGTGATGTCCTGGAGCTGAGATGACTGACCTCCAACAACCACAACCATCTTCCTTTGTGCTAGGTGTAACTCCAACCAGCGGAGAGTTTTCCCCCTGATTCCCACTGACTCCAGTTTTGCTTGGGCTCCTTAATGCCACACATGGTTAAATGCTGCCTTGATGTCAAGGGCTGACACCCTCACCTCACCTCGGGAGCTCAGCTCTTTTGTCCATGTTTGAACCAAGGCTGTAACGAGGTCAGGAGCTGAGTGGCCCTGGCGGAACCCAAACTGGGCATCAGGCTTGATAGCAATGTTGATGGCACCTTCCATTAATTTACTGATGATGGAGGGTAGACTGATGGGGTGGTAATTGGCTGGGTTGGATTTGTCCTACAGGGCATACCTGGGCAATTTTCCACATTGCCAGGTAGATGCCAGTGTTGTAGCTGTACTGGAGCAGCTTGGCTAGGGGCGCAGCAAGTTCTGGAGCACAAGTCTTCAGTACTATTGCTGGAATATTGTCAGGGCCCATAGTCTTTGCAGTATCCAGTGCCTTCAGCCATTTCTTGATATCACGTGGAGTGAATCGAATTGGCTGAAGACTGGCATCTGGGATGCTGGAGACCTCCATTGGTTGTGGGATCGCTTAGCTCGGTCTATCACTTGCTGCTTCTGTAGTCCTGTTTTATAGCTTCACCAGGTTGACATTTCATTTTTGCCTGGTGCTGCTCCTGGCATGCCCTCCTGCACTCTTCATTGAACCACGGTTGACCCCCTGGTTATGGGGGGGATATGCTGGGCCATGAGGTTACAGATTGTGTTCGAGTCCAATTCTGCTGCTGCTGATGGCCCACAGTGCCTCATGGAGGCCCAGTCTAGTGTTGCTAGATCTGTTTGAAATCTATCCCATTTAGCACAGTGGTAGTGCCACACAACACGATGGAGGGTATCCTCAATGTGAAGGTGGGACTTTGTCTCCACAATGACTGTGTGTGTGGTGGTCACTCCTAGCGATTCTGTCATGGACAAATGCATCTGTGACAGGCAGGTTGTTGAGGATGAGGTCAAGTATGTTTTTCCCTCTTGTTGGTTCCCTCACCACCTATCACAGAACCAGTCTAGCAGCTATGTCCTTTAGGACTCGGCCAGTAGTAGCCACGGAAGTCCCCCACCCAGAGTACATTCTGTGCTCTTGCCACCCTCCATGCTTCCTCCAAGTGGTGTTCAACATGGAGGAGCACTGATTCATCAGCTGAGGGAGGGCAGTACGTGGTAATCAGCAGGAGGTTTCCTTGCCCATGTTTGGCCTGATGCCATCAGACTTCATGGGGTCTGGAGTCAATCTTGAGGACTCCCAGGGCAACTCCCTCCTGACTGTATACCACTATGCCACCACCTCTGCTGGGCCTATCCTGCCCTGTCTGGACAGCCTTGGTGGGATTCGAACCCAGGTCCCCAGCATTCCCCTGGGTCTTCGGATTCCTAGTCCAGCGACAATACCACTACGCCACCACCTCCCTCCAAGTCTCCCCCTTTCCTCCAAGGTCAGTGTTAGAAGAAGAGAGAAAATAATCATCTTAAAATGAAAATGAGTCAAATGCCCCTTTTTGCAACCAGCAATACAGAGAGTTAAAGCACTTATCCAAATTTCTCTAACAATACTAGTCTTTTGGGGAGCAGAGGCCTGCTGACAGGCTCATTCCTGTGTTAGCTCTTCATTCTGCACGTATTGGTGATCTGCTGCTAACCACAGTCACATTGGTTATTTTTAAAATCGAGAGAAGAAACCCCGTCAATGCTGAGAGGCGCTTGACTTTTTTTTAAAAAAAAAAGATTTTCCAAAAAGCATTACTGCAAAATGAAAAAAAAACCCTCAAAACTCCAAAGTGGAAACGACTCTGATTTCATTAACACAACCCACAGGAGAGATTATAGCTGGCTCATTCTGGTTTTGTTTCAGGTTTGCAAAAAAATTAAGGGCAGCTTTTAAAAATGAATGTTGATTGACGAGACTGAGGCAGTCTCTACAATGAGGTCAAGTCACTGTGGAGTATGTCTGGACCCTCAGCCTGGGTCCTTCTGAAAGGAAGGATTCCAGCCTTGAGCTGCTCCCAGGGGGGGCTTGTCCCGCAAGGTCCAGGTGCACCTGCCTGTTCTGCCCAGGTACACCCGGTTTGTCCCATGGTGCCCAGTTGTACACATCGGTGCTGCCCCGGGTACACCAGCTTGTGCCCAGTGGTACGTAGCCCATGGTGCCCCGGGTGGAACTGCCCAGACTGCCCCATGCACAGCAGCTTCAGTGACTGGATCTATCTGTACCGCAGTGCCCCCCAGGTGCACAGGTGTGCCAGTCTGTCTCAGATGCAGCCACGCCGGTGCTCAAGGTGTGTCAGCCTTGCGCTCATTCACCTGACCTGACCTGACCTGTCCTGTCCTGACCTGACCTGTCCTGTCCTGTCCTGACCTGTCCTGTCCTGACCTGTCCTGTCCTGACCTGTCCTGTCCTGTCCTGACCTGTCCTGTCCTGACCTGTCCTGTCCTGTCCTGACCTGTCCTGACCTGTCCTGTCCTGTCCTGTCCTGACCTGACCTGCCCTGCCCTGACCTGTCCTGACCTGACCTGTCCTGTCCTGTCCTGACCTGTCCTGTCCTGTCCTGTCCTGACCTGTCCTGTCCTGACCTGACCTGTCCTGTCCTGTCCTGTCCTGACCTGACCTGTCCTGACCTGTCTTGTCCTGACCTGTCCTGTCCTGACCTGGCCTGTCCTGTCCTGACCTGACCTGTCCTGACCTGACCTGTCCTGACCTGACCTGTCTTGTCCTGACCTGACCTGTCCTGTCCTGACCTGTCCTGTCCTGTCCTGTCCTGACCTGACCTGTCCTGTCCTGACCTGTCCTGTCCTTTAAGCGGGAAAGGGTGGGGGGAGGTGGGGGGTTGCTGTAACCTCCGGCAGAGGGTGGGAGAGGGGAAACCCGCTCCTTCTAACAGCGTAAAAGCAGCGCCAACCACTTACTTCCTTTTTTATTTCAGCCATCTCGTCTTCGGTGAGTTGCACAGACTCCATTAGTGCGGGGTTCCGGGGAAAGACTGTGTGAATCTCTGTCCTGATTCTCCCTGTCCAAACACACACACACACACAGACACACAGACAGAGCAATCCCCGAAACTGAGATTCCCAGCCAGCTGGGTGTGGGGCGGAAATTCACCAAATCCCTTTGACATGAAACTGCATATTTGTATTGTTAAAACTCTTCACTTCCTGGTTGTTTTTTTTAAACACACTATGAAGGGAAGCCGGTTGTAATTCTAACCAATTGCAACCTCCGCACCTCCTGCAGTTTCCTCTGACCGAGCTGACGTACAGGAGTTTCAGCCCAAAACCCTCTGGGTTGTGATTGTGGAAACCTCACCATCGTGCGGAAGTTTCATTTATAAGATAACATATTGCCACAACTTCTACATTGATAAAACGCAACCTTTCTTTCAGAAAAAAAAAGGGGGGACTAAATTGACTAGAACGTCAGCAGCTGGTGAAAATTCTCTCCTTTTAACCATTTCCATTAAAACACATGTCTTGTCTTTTGGGGAAAGTAGAACTTTTCTTGATGGCAGTTTGCAAGGTTACAAAATAATTCACAGCACTGACAGGCCATTCAGCCCAACTAACTGGGGTTCAAGCCTGGGAGCACCTTACCTCATCTCACCCTATCAGCATATCCTTCTGATAAAAACAAAAAACTGCAGATGCTGGAAATCCAAAACAAAAACAGAAACAGAAATACCTGGAAAAACTCAGCAGGTCTGGCAGCATCGGCGGGGGAGAAGAGCACAGTTGGCGTTTCGAGTCCTCATGAGGACTCAAGACGCCAACTGTGCTCTCCCCCGCCGATGCTGCCAGACCTGCTGAGTTTTTCCAGCATATCCTTCTATTCCTTTCTCCCTCACATATCTATAACTGTCTTAACTATTCATTTCAGCCAATCTCTGTGATACCAAGTTCCACATTCTCGCCACCTTCTGGTTTGTCGCAAATTCCCCTTTGGATTTATCAGGGATTGGATACAGCCAGTTTTGGGCAGTAGGAAGAGAGTGGTATTATTGTCAGTGGACCGATAATCCAGAGACCCAGGCTAATGCTCTGAGAACAAAACAGAAAAGTCTGTACGGACTCGAAGAGTTAACTCTGATTCTCTCTCCACAGGCACTGTTAGACCTGCTGAGTTTTCCCAGCTTTTGCTGTTTTTGTTTCAGATTTCCAGCATCCACAGTATTTTGCTTTTATATAATGATCTGAGAACACAGGTTCAAACTCCCACCACGGCAGCCGATGGAATGGAAATTCAATTAACAAATATAGGATAGTCTCATTAATGGTGACTGTGAAACTATTGCCAATTGTCATAAGAATCCAACTGCTTCACCAATTCTGCTTTAGGGAATCCTAACCTAAGGCTGCCCTTAACAGGTCTGGGCTACACCAACGCTAAACTTTGTTAGTATAATTTGAGTGTTGAGTGGTATTGTCACTGGTCCAGTATTCCAGGGACCTGGGGTAATCTTCTGGGGACCTGGGTTCGAATCCCACCATGGCGATCGTGGAATTTGAATCCAATAAAACTCTGGAATTAAAAGTCTGATGATGACCATTGCTGATTGTCGTAAAAACCCATCTGGTTCACTAATGCCTTTTAGAGAAGGAAATCTGCTGTCCTCACCTGGTCTGGCCTACATGTGACTCCAGACCCATGGCAATGTGGTTGGCTCTTAACTGCCCCCTGGAATGGCGGAGCAAGCCAATCAATTCAAGCAACAAATGCTGGTCTTGCCCAGACCCCATGAAAGAATAAAAGAACAGCCCACAAGAAGAACATGAGAAATAGGTGCAGGAATCGGCATTGCTCCCTTTAAGCTGCACAGGTATGTGGCCCACAACAACCTGGAAGGTACAGTGCAGTGGGCGTGCAAAGAAATTAAAGGGACTATGCACTAAAAAATTAAACTGGCTGCACACGCCAACTAAATTTTAAAGGGATCTTGGAGGCCAGTGGGACCTCAAGCCTGTGGAGCCATTCAATAGGATGAAGGCTGATTTTTAATTTCAGCCCCACTTCCTGATAGATCTCCACTGTCTGTCCTGTTGTGTGAAACTGAAAACCATACACGCTAGTCCAACTGGTCTTGCAAAGTTCTATAAATTTACCAAAACCACTTCACTTTTTAATTCTATCCCTCTTGTCTTAAAACCATCTATCCCATTATACAGCCTTAATCTGCTAACTGTCTTGGTTTTAGTGATCCTAAATCCTTATTCTGACATCACATCTGAATGGCCGAGGACTAATTTCATTGAACTATTTTCTCCCTCTCGACCCTGTCAAATCCTTTAATCATATTAACCACTTTAATTAGATCACGTTTAATCTTCTATATTCAAGGGAATATAGGCTTTGCCCATGAAAGCTGTCCTTATAATTTAACGCTGTTAGCCCAAATCCCTCCATACTGTCCTTCCCTTGCTCTGTAATCACCTCTAGCCCCATAACCTTCTGAGATATCTGCACTCATCTAATTCTGGGCTCCTGAGCATCCCCAATTTTAATTATTCCACCATTGGTGGCCCTGCCTTCAGCTGTCTAAGTCCTAAACTTTGGAATTCTCTCCGACTCCATCTCGCTTTCCTCCATTAAGTACTTAAAACCTTCCTCTTTAAGCTTTAGTCATCTGATCTACTTTCTCCTTCCATGGCTTGGTATCACATTTGTTTTATTATGCTCCTGCTGCAGTTTTGCTCACTCACCTGAATCTATAAATACCTCTTTGCAACATCTGGTCCTATCAGCACTATTTAGTGCGCCATTTAACTTAATGTCATGGCAAACTTAGATAAATGGCTCTCTATTCCTTCAGTCAAGCTATTTATAAATATTGTGAAAAGCTGCAGCTCCACTACAGATCCTTAGGGGGCAGTAATAACCACAGTTGGCCAATTTACATATGTAAATAAGTAATTAGCTATCGTCCACAATGGAGTATCCATATTCATCATCTCTGCTCTCCTGCTTCCTACCTTCCAACCATTTGATATCCATGTCAATAGGTCCTCCCTGGTTTCATGCAATCTCATCTTTATTCAGTCTTTTATGTGGAACACTGTTTAATGCTTTCTGGAAGTCCAAATAAAGAACATCCATGGAGACTCCCTAATCTACCACATTAGTTGCCTTCTCCAAAAAAAATTAACTAGAGTTGTTAGACATGACTTGTCCATTACAAATTAATGCTGCCTTTCTCTGATTAGGAAAACTACTCCAAATGGCTGTTCTCACTAGTTTGAACTGTTTGTTTTTGATGTGCATTTGTACTGCACGTTTTAATTTTGCACCATAGAACCATAGAAAAGTTACAGAACAGAAGGAGGCCATTTGGCCCATCTTGTCCATGCCAGCCCAAGGACACCCAGGTGCCCTTTCTAATCCCACCTTCCTGCACCCGGCCCATAGCCCTGCAGCTTACAGCACTTAAGGTGTAGATCCAGGCACTTTTAAAAAGAGTTTAGAGTTTCTGCCTCTACCACCAACTTGGGCAGTGAATTCCAGACACCCACTACCCTCTGCGTAAAAAAGTTCTTCCTCATGTTCCCCCCTACACCTTCTGCCACTTATCTTGAATCTATGTCCCCTGGTTCTAGAATTCTCCACCAAGGGAAACAATTTTATCCTGTCCACTCTATATATTCCCCTCATAATTTTGTACACCTCAATCAAGTCACCTCTCAGCCTTCTTTGTTCTAAGGAAAATAACCCCAACCTATCCAATCTCTCCTCGTAGCTACACTTTTCTAACCCTGGCAACATTCTTGTAAACCTCCTCTGCACTCTCTCCAGAGCTATTACATCCTTCTTGTAATGTGGTGACCAGAACTGCATACAATACTCCAGTTGTGGTCTCACCAGTGTTTTATACAATTCCAACATTATATCCTTACTTTTATATTCTATACCTCTGCCAATGAAGGAGACCATTCCATATGTCTTCTTTACAACCTTGTCTACTTGAACTGCTGCCTTCAGGGACCTGTGTACTTGTACACCAAGATCTCACACTTCATCTACCCCTCTTAGTATATTCCCATTTACTCTGTAACCCATGTAACTGTAACTAAATGTATGACCTCACACTTCTCTATGTTAAAATCCATCTGCCACTTTACCGCCCACTCCACCAACCCATCTATATCGTTTTGGAGATTATGGCCATCCTCTACACTATCCACTACTCGACCAATGCTAAACCTTGTTAGCATAATTTGAGTGTTGAAGAGGCTGCCTGTGGAACATGGTGAAGTAAAACACCCTGCTATCAGGAATTGAATGAGTCCAATCCAATGCCATTCCAGACTCTTGA